>NC_133769.1:192331864-192389737 GCF_003597395.2 Chelonoidis abingdonii
ATTCCCTCTCTGAGCTTTGAAAAATCCGGTTTCCTGATTGGTCCTCTGGTCAGGTGTGTGGTTCCCTTTGTTAACCCTTTACAGGTAAAAGAAACATTAACCCTTAGCTATCTGTTTATGACAGCCACTATGTAAATCCATGGTATGTCCACACTTGAATATTGCTTCCATTTCTGGTTGCCCCATCTAAAAAAAGATGTATTAGAATTGGAAAAGTTATAGCAAAGGGCAACAAAATTAATTAGGGACTTGGAACAGATTCCACCCAAGAAGAGAACAAAAATGCCAGGACTTTTCAGCTTGGAAAAGAGACAGCTAAGAGGGGATATGGTAGATGTCTACAAAATCTTGAACGGTGTGGAGAAAGTAAATAATGATGTGTTACTTACTTCTTTATGTAACACAAGAAGCAGGGATTACCCAATGAAATTAATAGGCAGCCATTTTAACACAATTAAAAAGAAGTAACAAGGACTCAACTGATGACCTGTCCAAAGAGTCAAGTTGCTACCTACCAAAAAGGGGACCACTACACTGTCAGAGTGATTGCTGGCAAGAGACACTAGAGATGGGAGAGTTCGGTCCAAGTGACCTATCAGCTGGGTAGTACCACCAGTATGCTCAGCCCTATCACAGTATCCCAAACAAGGTCTGAAGAGCTTTATCTTCTTGTCCATTCAAGCCTTACATTATTCGGTGAGATTGCTAATAAGGTGGGGGATGGGCTTCTTGTGAGTTGTGAAGTTGAGTTTTTGTGTTCTGGACACCTGCCTACTAGAAATTTAATTGAGATTTATTTACTCATTTTACATACCAGCTGATGACGGTCCAGGAACTTGGCACCTTGACATTGTTGATCTGAATCCCATTTAAAGTAGTGACTTAGAAATACTGTTCAAGTCCCTGAACCCCAGCACAGTACACAGTGTCCTGTAAGCTTAGCCTTGGGTAATTCAGAGACTCATTCTGTCCTCTTGCTCCACCTTGACAGTTCACCAGGGGCACACTTGCTAACACGTCATGTTGGAGTTCTGAAGAGCATTAGTATAGTTTCCCCTGTTGGTCTGACAAAGCCTGCTTGCTCTTCTTTCTTTTTCTTTTTCTTTTTTTTTTTCCTGAGGGGTGACTTGATTGTCTTTACTTTCTTTTTCAGTCTATGGGTATGAGTTAACTTTTTGTCAGATTGGTTATTTGTTAATTTGTGAGCTTTAAATTGCTCTGCATGTGCCCTGAGTTTAGGAAGGGAGCATCTTACAAAAACCAGGAGATAGAATAAAGTTGCTTGTGAAGGGATAGTGTCCTGTCACTGCTGTCGTGGAACTATCTTCTTTGTCCTCACGATATTATGCAATTTTGTGACAGACTGCACTCACTTATAATAATCAAAGTCTATTATTTCCGTATACCAGCAACTGGAAAATCATCGCTTGCACACTCACTTTCATTTGATAATATACCATAGGTGTAGGAATGGTCACCCTCCTCTCAAAAAAGATATATTGGAATTGGAAAAGGTTCAGAAAAGGGCAACAAAAATGATTAAGAGTATGGAATTGCTGCCGTATGAGGAGAGACTAATAAGACTGAGACTTTTCAGTTTGGAAAAGAGATGGCTAAGGAGAGATATGTTTGAGGTCTATACAATCATGACTGGTGTAAAGAAAGTAGATAAGGAAGTGTTGTTTACTACTTCTCATAACACAAGAACTAGAGGTCACCAAATGAAATTAATAGGCAGCAAGTTTAAAACAAATAAAAGGAAGTATTTCTTCACACAACGAACAGTCAACCAGTGGAACCCCTTGCCAGAGGATTTTCTGAAGGGCAGGATCATAACAGGGTCAAAAAAGAATTAGATCAGTTCATGCAGGATAGATCCATCAATGATTATTAGCCAAGATGGACAGGAATGGTGTCCCTAGCCTTTGTTTGCCAGAAGCCGGGAATGAGCAATGGGGGATAGATCACATGATGATTACCTGTTCTGTTCATTCCCTCTGAAGTACCTGGCATTGGCCATTGTTGGAAGACAGGATATTGGGCTAGATGGACCTTTAGTTTGACCCAATAGGGCCATTCTTATATTCTTATGCCTTTAAATAGCTTGTCCTTTAAAAAGACATCCTTTAAATAAGATGTCTAATGGACATCCTGTCTTCTAATGCAGAAGTCACAAGAAGCTTACGCAGCTGCATAAATCTGTATCTAGGACTTCAGTGTTGATATATAGTTAGTTAAAATGGTTATTTGGATCCCAATTGGGTGTGTCGTAGCTTCCTACTCAGATTTGAACCTTAGCGTTCATAAAATGAGAAGCTAGCATGAACCCTCTAAGCTTAATTACCAGCTTAGATCTGATATCGCTGCCACCAGCCAAGTTAATTTTTCCAGGGCTTGGCTCCCTCTCTGGTCTCCCAAAACCTTCTCTGGGGGACCCCAAGACTCAGAAGCCCTGAGTCTTACCACAAAGGGAAATAACCCCCCTCCCCTTGTCTTCTCTTTACTTCCTCCCCAGGCTTCCCCTCCGTGGGTTATCCTGGAAGATTACTGTACTTAAACTCCTTGAATTACAAAACAGAGAGGGCAATTTACCTTCCCCCCTCCTTCTTCCCCTGAGGCTGCATAGATTCACCCTCCGTAAATCTAACACAAAGAGAATTTCCCTTCCCTTCGTTCCTTAGCCTACCCAGAGAAAACTCAAACAAGTTTTAAAAAGAAAGCTTTATATAAAAAGAAAGAAAAACACATAAACATCGTCTCTGTATCAGGTTGACAATACAGGGTCAATTACTTAAAAGAAAAATATGAATAAACCGCCTATTCATAAAGTTATCCAAATTTAAACATTCCAGCAAACTACACACATGTAAATACAAAAAAACAATAAAAGCCTATTGTCTTATACCTGTACTTACAACTGGGAAACAGAAGATTAGAAGCTTGAAGATAGAAAGATCCCTCTCATAGCTGAGAGACAGACCGGAGAACAGAGAGAGCAGACAAAGGGGACGCACATCCAAACATTCCCTCCCTGAGCTTTGAAAAATCCGGTTTCCTGATTGGTCCCATGGTCAGGTGTGTGGTTCCCTTTGTTAACCCTTTACAGGTAAAAGAAACATTAACCCTTAGCTATCTGTTTATGACAGGGTGCATGTGGTTTCCTCTTATGCTTAATGTCGTGTCAAGAACAAAGACATGACAGTAGATAATAAATGAAGTCATGTCATTGCACAGTAATTGGAGTTAGAATTTGATATTTTGTAATTGTATATTGGGGTAAAAAAAATAGAACATCCTCTCTCCCCCTTCTTCCCCCCCCCAATACACTTCTGGAGAATATGTAATTTCTTCTGCCCAATAAAAATACTGGATTATTAAACATGCCCAGATAAAACAGTACAGAGCACCCCACAGCGCATTAACATCTCCTATTTTAAGATACTGAACAAAATAAATCTAATTAATATGTAACCTTTGATCTTTGCACAACTTCCTGGAAAAATCTTTTTTGAAATCTCAGGTTTTGGTTGCCCACTAGTAAAGATTTATTGAGGTTCAAATACCCATGCAATTGATCACATGTAGGTACTTTTTTTTTTTGGTGATACTGGCAATTTTCCTTTCAAAGCTGCTAGAAGACATGACTAGATAACATGTCTGAGAGCATTAATTTTGGCCTGTCTCCTTCTCTCAGCTTTTAGCCATGCCCAATTCAAATTCTATTGAAAGACAGATAATATATTATTTTTCCAAATTCAAAGTGGCAATATTACTTGGGAAGTGAAAGGCAGAATGTATGTAAAAGGCTGACATTTTGCCTTGCTACAAATTTAGAAAATCACATTTATACCTGTCCATATTTGTGTGACAGATCCACTACTTTTAATTCCAAAATGTGACAAATGTCAGAATTTGACATTTCTCCCCATCCAATTTGTGAACTTGTGAATTCTCATAGAAAATCATGAGAACTCTTTTTTCTCATAAATATGTATAAAACAAAAACTGACACAGTTACATAACTATATATTTATTCAGTATTCTAATATTTCTTCTACGAATTATGTATTACTGTGCAAACATAAAAATTGTTTCCAAACAGCATTGATTTCTGTTGGGACTCAAAATGGTTGTTTCTGTCTCTTGATGGGGAGAAGGGCTAATCTCATGGATTTGGGTTCAGGCTTAAAGAGACTTGACAGTGCTGAGTAGCATAATTGCTGAAACAATGGATCAAAACATTTGAGCAGTGTTTGGCATTTCTGCTACCATTGTGCCAGCATTTCCATTATGAGCATGGTTCTCTAGGGAGATATTTAAAGAGAAAAGGAAATTATTCCTAGCCAAGACTTGCCAGCTGAAGAGAGAATCATTTTACAAATGTAAAAATGAGACATCCTCTCAAAGCCACTAGAAGACAGGAATGTGTTTAAAATGATAAAGGACTGTTTCTCTATGTGTGTGTGCACTTGTGCACATTTGTGTTCCTAAATATATCTTTACATAGAGATATAGAACAACATTGAAAAACAGTTACAACGTTTACTTTTAAAAGTGGGCTCTATCCATAAGCACAGACAACTTTCATGAGAAATTTTACACTCTACGTGTATACATACATACACATTCATGTGGCTCCCTAATCACCTGAATCCTATTACCTATGTTCTCTGGCCCCACTTTTCTCCAGCAGTGCCACTCCCAGATAGATTTAATTTCTAGTTGGCACTGTATTCCCTATTAGTTAGGAGGCAGTTCTGCCAATTAATGGGATATATACTTACTCTGCTACTGCTTAGAGGAGCCTGGTAGGATGGGCTCAAAATATTTCATGAACATCATAGATTGGTCCAAGCCCTCACATTTGATAAAGTTATAGTCTAATACAATTTATACCATTAGAGAACAAAAAGTAGATATTTTGTTCAATACTCACTGCTTTAAAGATAATAAGAGACATCAACAGTTAATAAGACTGTTTAAACAGTGGAGAGTCAAGATGGCATGTAGAATTCCACAGCAGTGCCGGGTATAATGATGTTACATCAGTAAAAGTGACCATGAACCAAGGAAAATGCATATGGGATCCAAGGTTGCAGACTGCAAATATATTTGAAAATAAATCAATTTGAACTGGATTTCAGTTTTAAGTTTATAATTGAAATTAGTTTTGTCACCAGCACCTTAATGTAAAGATTGACATTATACCTTTGTCAGAATATTTGTTTTCTAGTATGACAAGGTTTTTAAGTACAACACCTTTCAGGCCATTTTATTTTGAAATCTGCATTCCTAAAGAGTGTTTCCTTTCATACTAAAGAATGTTTGCTTTCATACTAAAAATATCTCTTCAGATATTTTTGAAAGATCTTAACTGTGTAACTTTTAGTACTATTAACATTTCTCTCTCTCTTTCACATACAAACACACACACACACACACACACACTTGGAATGAGATTTAAGTCATATCATTGGAATTTGACAAAGTTGGTAATTTTTTTTGAAGAAGAACAAAGTTCCCTAAAAACAAATAGCTCTTGGTGCACATTCAGATTTTGGGATTTTCAGCAGTTGTTAATTGCCCCTCTAGGAAGACAATTTGTCTGGAAATCCAACATTTCCATCTGCGTTTGTGAGATAGTCCACTTGGAGATCTTCAACCCATTTTGCTGGCAAGTGAATTACATCTGTGGCAGCAGATTTGTAATGGCAAGTTCTGATAGCAGCAAGATACAACAAAAACACCTTCAAAGTACTGGCTGAGCACAAAGCATTTTTAGATATACATGATAAATCAGTCATAGAAGCATCTTGTAGTAAACCCCTGCACAAATTGCAAAATAATCACTCTTCAGAGCTCAGCTATAGCATATAAATGACTGACCACTAAAGATCTTTTAAGTAACAGGCGAGTAAGATTGAAGGTGTATGAGTGCTTGAGTGCACGCACACAGATTTTGCAGATACATTATCAGTGCCCTCACTATGGCAATTGCCACTTACAGAATACCTCATCTGTCCAAAATCAGGAACACTTGTTTTTCCTTTCAAGTTGCAGGTCTCAAATGTACAGAACATAACACAAACTGTCATAGCACAATGAATGGAGGAAAGTTATGGTAGTTTCTTGAAGAATTGCTTCTGTACTATATTTCTGAGGTCAGGTAATAATGAACCAAGCACTACAAGAGTCACTAGGTTAGTAGTAGTACATGTCAAAAATACAAATACAGCATGCATAGGGCACTATAACTTTACCTGTTACAGAGGGTTACAAAAGAGCTTATACTGCATTCTTTAGTACATGATTATGTCACTTTTTTCTTTTTGATCTTAGGCTTTATTGATATGAATAAACAACTCAACAAGCAATACAAATTCAGAAAAAAACACAAATATCATTTCATAAAATATACAGTATTTGTCAAACAGTTCTGTATTATCTGAAAATACAAAGGGAACAATTAATTATATCACACGTAATGGAACAAATAATGTAATACCTAGTTATACCGTGTGATTGCCCCTAGACATTCCTGTGGGACAAATGCACTATTATTATTAATTATTATTTGTATTACAGTAGCACCTAAAGGCAACAGTCAGGGTTGGGCTCCATTGCACTAGGTTCTGATGATCTAAGATAGATCATTGATAAAACATAAAAAGAGAGAAACTAGCATCTCATTGCATAAAAATAATAGTAGTAGAATTATGAAAATTGTAGTGGTGTATATATAACTATTTTGCTTCCATTTACTGTGGATTTATTATTTGAATTACAATAGCACCTTAGATTTATTATTTGAATTACAGTAGCACCTAGAAACCCCATTTTCTATGCACTGTACATACACCTACAAAGAGTCCTGAAAATGTAACTAGATAAGACAGGATGAGAGGAAGGAAATATTATTTTCCTCATTTTACAGATGGTGTAACTGACTGATTAAGGGCCAGATCTTTAAAAGTAGATAGGTGCCTCACTCTCATTTTGATTTCAAAGGGAGCTAGACACCTAAATACCTTTTAATAATTTAATAATCTGGCCTTAAGTGACTTGCCCAAGGAAGCCTGTGGGGGACCCAGTGGTTGAATCCAGATTCCCTGAATGCCAGTGCCTGAACCACAAGACTGTACAATGGAAGTAACAGGGTACCATCCCACTCCATCCCCACCAATGTCCCCTACAAACACTTAGGTCTCTTTCCCCTATGAGCCCTGCCCCACAGCACTCTCTACCCCCACATGTAGACTTACTTCACCTTAACAGCGGCAAATAGTTCTGTGGCACCTTATAGACTAACAAACGTATTGGAGCATGAGCTTTCGTGGGTTTTTGTATATTGCCATTTCTAATATCTGATTTGTGTCCATTTATCCTTTTATGTAGGGACTGTCCAGTCTGGCCGATGTACATAGCAGAGGGACATTGCTGATGTATATTACATTGGTGTATGTGCAGGTGAAAGAACTGGTGATGGTGTGGCTGATCTGGTTGGGTCCCGTGATGTGTCGCTGGTGTAGATATGTGGACAGAGTTGGCACTGAGGTTTGTTGCATGGATTGGTTCCTGAGTTAGAGTTACTATGATGTGGTGTGTAGTTGTTAGTGAGAATATGCTTCAATTTGGCAGGTTGGGAGGTAGACCAGTCCTCACCCACAGACAAGGCCTGTGAAAGTGGGTGATCGTTGTCCAGGATGGGTTGTAGATAACTGATGATGTGTTGGAGAGGTTTTAGCTGGGAACTGTATGTGGTGGCCAGTGGTGTTCTACTGGTTTCTTTCTTGGGTTTGTCCTGCAGTAGGAGGCTTCTGGGTATACGTCTGGCTCTGTTGATCTGTTTCCTTATTTCCTTGTGTGGGTATTGTAGTTTTGAGAATGCTTGGTGAAGATTTTGCAGGTGTTGGTCTCTGTCTGAGGGGTTGGAGCAGATGCCGTTGTACCTCAGTGCTTGGCTGTAGACAATGGATTGTGTGGTGTGTCCGAGATGGAAGCTGGAGGCATGAAGGTAGGCATAGTGGCAGTGGTTTTTGTATAGGGTGTGTTAACACGACCAGCATTTATTTACACTGTGGTGTCTAGGAAGTGTACTCCTCTGTGTGATCAGTCCAGGCTGAGGTTGATGGTGGGGTGGAAGCTGTTGAATCATCGTGGAATTTTTCCAGGGTTCCTTCCCATGGGTCCATATGATGAAGATGTCATCAATGTAGTGTAGGTAGAGAAGGGGCATGAGTGGATGAGAGCTGAGGAGCACTGTTCCAGTCAGTCACAAAAATGTTGCATATTGTGGGGCCATACGGGTGCCACTGATTTGAAGGTATATATTGTTATCAAATTTGAAATATTGTGTATGAGGATAAAGTCACAGAGCTCAGCAACCATTGTGCTGTGGCATCATCAGGGATACTGTTTCCTGACAGCTTGTATCCATCTCTGTGTGGGATGTTTGTGTAGAGAGCCTCTACATCCATGTGGCTAAGATGGTGTTTTCTGGAAGGTCACCAATGCATTGTCGTTTTCTCAGGAAATCAGTGGTAGCTAACTACAAACAGTTTCTCCCCCTTGGTGTTCAACACCTCAACTGCTAGAAGAGAGCCTCATCCTCCCTGATTGAACTAACCTTGTTATCTCTAGCCTGATTCTTGCTTGCATATTTATACCTGCTCCTGGAAATTTCCACTACATGCATCCGACGAAGTGGGTATTCACCCATGAAAGCTCATGCTCCAATATGTTTGTTAGTCTATAAGGTGCCACAGGACTCTTTGCCGCTTTTACAGGTCCAGACTAACACGGCTACCCCTCTGACACTTTTCACCTTAACAGTTGCTCCTCTTTCTCCCCATTGCTCCATTATATGTTGTTGTGGCTAAGGTACTACTTGGGGACTCTGAGTTCAGTTCTTGACTCTGATGCAAACTTTTAGTGTGAACTTGAGCTAATCGCATCATTTTGTCTCCTGGCAGCTTTTAATGCCCTATTTGTACAGTGAAGTTGATAATGCTTCCCTTCCAGGAAGGGGCATTATGAGGAGAAATCCATAAATTCTTGAGAGGTGTGCGAATGCTGCAGTGATGGGGGCCAGCCAAGCTGATGTGTGCTAGCTGATCTAAATGTATGTAAAATGAAGAGTAAGAAAATGATCTTTAATGATGCATACACATGAGGGGTAAGCAAAATATAAGGTAAATGTAAATAGCATTCTAAAAAAGACTTTAATTATGGAAATCATGTTGCATGTCATTTCATAAAGAAAGGACAAATGATGAAATATTCTTTATTTTATTTGCAGCTAGAAGTTTCCTTCATAACATTGTTGAAACAATTTCCCATTTATAAGATTCCTCATTATTGGGAATCTATTAGCAGAATTGAATAAAATTCCTCACATTAATTATCAGTCTATTTCGCTGCTGAATGAAAGCTAATTTCCTTTACACGTATCTGAAAGTTTAATCCTATTGTACTTGGAGTTTATTATTTTCAATTTGGATCTTTTTAAATATTTTAATAAAAAAGAGAAAAAAATCTTTGTGCCTTAAAGCACACCCTTATCCTCCACATTGTCTCTTTATGAATGAAGGATTTAGTCATTTTACACATGCAGTAAATGATTTTCTGCTCATTTAGGCCAAATTGAAAAGGTTCCATTTGTAACTCCCTTTCTTTCTTGCTCTCTAGCCTATGCTTAACTCACTATTCCAGCTTTCCACTTATTGCACAGCTAAAACATTAACCTCTAAACATTTGTCAGATATTTTCTGAAAATGTATGAAAACTAGAGCTTTAATGAGATTTTAAAGGATACCTATTAAAGCAATAGACTGAACAAATCATGTATTTCTCTTTGCATAATACTAATCATACATATACAGAAAAATACAATTTCCTTTTAAGGGGTTATGTGGGGATGTTTTCAGCATATCCTGAGAAGCCTTTCACCAAACTCTCCTGCCTTCCTCAAACTTTCTCATGGTCTTCCAACCAAGGTTCCCCTCCTGACTAATACTTTGTTTTCTCCTAGTGAGGACTTGGTGATTGTTTACCATACCTAACCTTTCCAGTTGTCTTCCAGGAGTAAGTCATCAGTACCTGGCTTCTCTCTTGGGATTGTGGAAGAAGCATGCAGGGGTAGGAAGTCCAATATTGCAAATTTTAGGTAGTCTGCATCTGCTTAAGGCATTCGCTCAGGGCCGGCGCAACCCATTAGGCGACCTAGGAGGTCGTATAGGGCTCTAACATTTGGGGGGCAGCGACCGCAGCAGTTGGACCTTCTGCCACCTCTGTCGGGGGTGGCATTTTGAGGCGGGACCTTCTACCACACAGAGCAGCAAAAAAGTTGGTGGCACTCCTGCATTCACTCTGCAAACCTTTCAAGGATTATCAATGTCTCCTTCATCCCTGTCAAAGTCCCACTGTCTTTCAATGAGACTTAGGCTCCTAAGTGCTAGAATTTTAAAGGTCATTGGGTATTTAAAAATATAGATAAATGCCTCTGCACTTTTTTTTTTAATTAGGCACCTAAATGAATTAAGTGGGAGGTAGGCACCTAGATATTTTGAAAATCCCACTGGGCACTGATTTGTATCTTTAAGTGCCTAAATACCTTTAAAAATCTGTTATATAATTCTTCCTGTAAGATGTTAGGCTCTCTTTGGAACCAGTGGGAGTTAAAGGTGCCCAGCACCTTGTAGAAAGCTGTCTACATCTTTCAGAATCAGAACCCATTGAGGAATTATTTAAAAAAAATATGTTTTAAACAACATTTAGGGCATTTTGGTTATATAGAAATATTAAATGAGCTCACAAAATGTCACACTTTGCCTCAGAATTCTTTCTGTATCACTAGTAATGCTACAAGTAGCTTTTAATTGCTTTGAAAAATCTGCTTGATAAAAATCCTTATGAAATATTTGCTGTATATGTACAGCTAATGGTGATAGGTTTGCTGTTTCTTTTGAGTACCATAGATAGGTTTCCAGGTTTATTTTCCCCCAAAGCTGTCCAAATACTCCACAATATAAACTAATGTCTTATAATGTCCTGATGGGCCGGTTTGTTTACCTGCCATGTCTGCGGGTTTGGCCGATCGCGGCTCCCACTGGCCACAGTTCACCGCTCCAGGCCAATGGGGGCTGCGGGAAGTGGCACGGGCTGAGAGATGTGCTGGCCACTACACTATGGAGACTATATTGGCATAACAATAACAGTGTAGTCTAGTGTTTCTCAAACAGGTCGCCGCTTGTGTGGGGAAAGCCCCTGGCGGGCCAGGACGTTTTGTATACCTACTCCGTCCACAGGTCCAGCCAGTCCCAGCTCCCACTGGCTGTGGTTCACTGCTCCAGGCCAATGGGAGCTGCTGGAAGCGGCGGCCAGGAAGTCCCTTGGCCTGCGCCGCTTCCCGCAGCTCCCATTGGCCAGTTTTCAGTTTCTGCAGCATCCCAAGCACTATAGAGGGAAGTGTTTTCTTTTAAATAAAAAAAGATTAAAATCTGTCACTCTTATTCAAAATATGTAGTACCACATGCCACAAGTAGTTCCATTTATCTGCCTGGGCATCTTGTGGAATAGGTGACCACTATATCTGAGTAAGAGTGATAGAGACTGGAAATGTGTGGGTTTATCCTTGGAAACCCCTATAAGATGCATTCTGACCTCAGTTTCTCAGTGTAAATCCAGAGTAACTACACTGATGTTCACTACTGTAACCAAAGTCAGGCTGTGGGTCGAGGTCTTTTTCAGATAGCGGTTTAATGGCAAACTATTTTTTATCATTAGGTGTGAGGAAAATTGTATATTAACAGTATTTTCCCATTCTGTGACCATTCTTTAATGCTTTGAAAAGTTTGCTTGAAATCTAGTCTTATTGCTTTGTCAGGTTTTTTTAACGAGATTCTAATCTTGTAACAATCATTTTCAAAGTTATCTGCCAGCTTTCTAATTCGTTATTTTTTGTCGCTAGCCATTTCATTCCTGAATTATGCAGATATCACTCTTTTCATCTGTATAAATACATGAACAGGACAGCTTAATATTATTTCTATTTCCTTATCATCTTTCTGTAAGTTCCTGATATCTTTCCTAAGAGGGTTGATCATTCTTTCCCCTTTAACACTTGTCTATTGTATTTGTACTTACATGCTTTTTTCCTTCCTTACTTTGTACTATTTGAAGCTTTTCATTTTAATTTTTAATCTCAAGGGCATAATCTTATACTGATCCACGTGCTTTAGCCATACAATTTTCGATGGCTTTAATGAGAACGCTAGAGCTGAAGTCAATCATCAAATGAAGATAGCCATAGTTGAAATTTTCTAGAAAACTGTTGTGGTTGCTATATGATACTCAGAGGCTAAAGATTAACCCCAAATCACCATCCAGTGAGTTAATTTACTCTCTCTCTCTCTATGTGGCGGAGGTAGTGTGTGAGGGTGGAGGGGGAGATGTATTTTGCACAGAATACAAATGATACTTGACTAAGAATGTCATGGTCTACATCACTACCTAAGCCTATGAGGGAAACCAACTGTTGTTTCTACTAAACCTGTCTTGCATAGAAGTCACAATTTGAATGTTAGGTTTGGTCTATACTACATACTTAACTTTGGTTTAACTACATTGCACAGGAGTGTGAAAAATCCACACCCCCCCCTGCAGTGATGTAGTTATACCGAACTTAACCCCTCAGGTAGACCTCACTATGTCGGCAGGAGAGCTTCATCTTTTTAACAACATTCAGAACTTTTCCCTAGGTAAAATCCTGGCCACACCGAAATGAATGACAAAACACCCCACTGATTTCAAGAGAACTAAGATTTCACGCTGTGTTGTCTTGTCATTTTCAGATCAGTTATAAAAGTATCACCTTTGAAATCCCATTTTTTTCTGCTAACACTGAATCATTGAAAGCTACAAATTTCTGGTCCCTTGTATTTTTAACTGATGATCCTTCCTCTCTATGATGCCTCCTAAGAAACAAATCTCAAATTTATTGTCCTTGTTTTTTTCTGCAAAGTCCTTTACAAGGCACAATTTCCTTTGAAGGTCTAATTTTTCTGTATCTACAAGTAAAGCTATTCTTGCCTCCTCTTCCTGCTTTGTTCTCCCTGTCCACAACATAGACTTCTAACTTGGTTAACTTTCCTCTATGGGGATAGTGGGAGTTAGGCACATTTTGAAAATCGCAGCCTATATTGAAAATTCTCCCTAATTGTTTTTTGCCAGTACAAACATGCCAGGGAATAGGCAACAACAAATTGTTTGCTCACTTAGAACATTCTGTGCTTCAGATAAAAGGGCCACAGAGATAAACAGATGAAGCACTGTCTTGCTCTCAGAGGGGGAACACAGGACAAACACTGTGGAAGGAAAACAATTTATTCCAGTTGTAGTAGAGAAAAGCAAATACATAACCTGGACACAGAGCCCATCTTAAATGCTTTGTACTTTGACAGACTAGCCCATCCCTTTCCCAACCAACTTATAATAATTTGAGATGATGCATTGAAATCACTTCCTCTGTACAGTTTCCAAAGTTTCTGTTTTCCTGTGTACAATGTAATTAACCCATTGGGAGACTGGATAAGAATTAAATTATAGAATCCTGCAAATACGTTTGAATTAGGTAGTCTTTATGCAAACATTGTTTGTTCTTACTATGGGCACAGAAACTATCTGTACAAACTTTCCAGCCTTGCCATTGTTATCCCCGTCACATCTCAAGCAATGAACTCACCATAGGTACAAAATGTTTGCCAAGTATTTTATACAGTGTTTCTTATTACATGTGGGCTAAGACTGGGAACTGCAAATAAAATTTGCAAAAAAAGATTATTTTAGAGGTTATTATAATTCATGGTAATGTGGTAGTTCTAGAATATTCTAGAACTGTTTCTCCTTTGCCCCCTACCCAGCCCTTAAATCCTCATTTCCAGTAGTATTGTCTATGACCAAGCAGTTTTTTCTGGAAATGAAGACTAAATATGGCAAAAACTTTGTTGTGGGCAGAAACTGCTCATCTTTGCCTTTCAGTATTTCAGAGAATGGAAAAACAGAGATTTATCTGTCAGAGACTCTGGAGTACTCTCATTCTGAAGGTACACAATGCCATACGTCTGCAGCACCCTTTAGTACGTAACCATAGTTTCCATATTAGCTGTAATGCTTTCAGAAATGGTGATAACTTTGTATGTTTTAGATGGGGGTGGGGGGATTTCTTAGCTAGTCTCTTGTATTATTTAAAGAGATAGGTTACTATACTGGTTTGTAATTTTGTTTTCAATTGTTTTCTATTAAGTTTCCTAAACATTTTCGGTTAGAATGGCCAAATATTCCAAATATTAATTATTATTACTTGGCAGATAAGCAGTTTCATGGGGAATTATCTATCTGCCTTGTCATCAGGGAGTCCAGGACTTCCTCCATCTGTACCTCTATCTTCATAAGTGTATTCACCACAATTCTAATACAAATTTCACATGGGCTTTTTGGTACATCTCAAATTACCATTATGGTCACTTTTTACAACAAAGGTTATAAACTTGACAAAGACTGAAGGTATAATAGTCTACAAAATAACAAAATGAAATCTTTCTTCATAGAATGGATATTATAGGACAAGCAAATTACATGAAAAAGAAATTATTCTCATTACAGGTGTAACACTCCTCCTTGAGCACCCATGATACTTGTGATTTTTTTTCATTGAATAAGAACTATGACTTTCTATCATTAAATGTACAACATTTCAAAATATTAGGAGCATACTAATAAATGGATATCTGTAAACACATCATTTATACTCTATTGCTTCCTCAGTCTTTAAAGAACAGGCCTTGTTGACTTTTATATTGCATCGGATATAGCTATTTGTTCTGGTTTATCCTTTAGCTCTTCAATTTCTATTTTTCTGTGAAAAGATTCATTCTGTTTATCGTATGGAACCAATCCAAAATATCCACCGTGCACCTTAAAATGAGTTCATACTTGAAATCTATTGCTATTAGATACCTTCATTTAAAAGTTAAAGACCAGAGCTGAAATCCTGGCCCCACTGAAGGCAATGGGAGTTTTGCTATTGACTTCAATGGGGTCAGGACTTCACCCCACATTGTGCCCATCCTCTGGGCTGGTGCACAAGTCTGGAACTGTGCTTTGTGACACTCTTTGCAGGAGCCAGTCATAAGGAGAAACTTATGGAGAAAGGGAATATACAGACAGGAAAGGCTACATAGAACTCAATGTTCATCATCAGCAATATGAACAATGCATACTCTTGATTAACAAATGGTAAATATTTTAATTTTAACCCTTATTTTTAGTTATGTAATTTGCCAGACAGTGAAATTATCATGTATCTCCTTCCCTTATTTTATGATTGTTTTCAAGCAGTTGCATTGGAAAAGTTTGAGCCACAAAAGGTTTATGTCCAAGTATTATGAAGAGAACAAAAACCCACAAGAAAGAGTTAGAGATCAGGCTCCAGTTTCTATTTTTAGCTCACCCTTCTATGCTGTACACACAGCATCTCTTCCAGTAGGTTATATGACGTATCACAATGTTCTCATGTCCCTTGATGAAGGCTTATACTGCCTATAATACACAGTGACAACCAGAAACGGAACAGTAAGAGCATAGCTTAATCTTAATTGAATTGCCCCACTTTTGTTTAATTAAGTTAGTCTTTTAACAATACTTAAAGTACTTTATAGTTGTCTAATAGCTGTAAATCAATCTATTCAAGGGGCTTCTTAAAAAGAAAACTAGTTGGACTAATTCTGACCATTTCATTTTACGTTACAATTTGCCCATGGCTGATTTTAATTAAAAATGTAATACTTAGCACTGTACAATACCAGATACACTTTTATTCCTTGAATTAAAACCATGCACTGGAACAAATCTTTGCTGCTGTTAGTTGAGGAATGAAAAAAAAAAGGGAATTTTCTCGGATAGTTGTTGTTTCCCTCAGCTACATTGAGATGTTAGGACAGATCTGTATATTTGCAGCACAAACACCAAGCAGTTCTAAAACAATGGGCTTAATTCTGCCCTTTCATCCATCCCATGCAACTTCAGCTGGTTTCCATACAATAGAAGTCAGTGAGAATTTGTTCCTATTTTAAATCCATAAAATGAAAGACTGTTCAGGCTGAAACATCATACTGCTCTGATATAGTTGTGCCTAGTTCTGCTTACACAAAGATTTCAGTTTTTAAGCCACTAAAATTCCACTTGAAGGCTCTGGGAACTGCATCTGCATAAAGATTTTAGGATCGAGCCCCTGTGGTGTACTGTATAAGATTCTTACTTCTGTCCAATGGACACAACTATAATTTAAAGCCCCCTAGAACTACATCCTTCCAAAAACCAAAATTAAAATGTTCCTTATTTACAACTATGAATCATTAATCCATGAGGAACTTTTTCAGAGTCATATTATATGCTCCACTGGAGCTTTTACAGTTTTGCAAATTGATGTTAAGGGATGTTTTGGCCCACCGGATAATAAAGACTCCTTTTAGCCTATTATAATCTATTATACCAATGAGTACCTTGAGGCTCTTAAATCTTCAGGTTGTTTTTCTTGTGGGCATCCACATAATGATTCTGTGTTTAAAATGTTTATGAAATGTTTATTGAAAAAATGTGCAGGTTTGTGTGCTGTACTTTTTGAAGAAAAATAATTTGGCCATTTACAGGTTTTTTTCCCCTCTCTCACAAATCCACGTAGGCATTTCCCCATGTTGTAAACCACAGACTATACCAGGGGTCGGCAACCTCTGGCACGTGGCTCACCAGGGTAAACACCCTGGTGGGCGGGGCCAGTTTGTTTACCTGCTGATCGTGGCTCCCACTGGCCACGGAAAGCGGCGCAGGCAAGCGATGTGCTGGCCGCGGCTTCCCGCCACCCCCATTGGCCTGGCACAGCAAACCACGGCCAGTGGGAGCCGCGATCAGCCAAACCTGCCAATGTGCCAGGTAAATAAACTGGCCTGGCCTGCCAGGGGGCTTACCCTGCCGAGTCGCATGCCAGAGGTTGCCGACATCTGGACTATACAATTCAAGTTATGACTCCAACAGGTGGCAACACTGGAGTGTTTCTCCTCCTTTGGATAGTCAGGAAGGTGCCAGCCTGAATAGAGCCAGTCTTCCTTCCCAACTCTGCTCCCTCCACAACTGTTTCCTGTTTCCCTGCCGGAGCCTGCTACATGGGCTTCTCTTTTAGACTCCTCGCTCCATCTTGCCACATCTGCCTGTGGATTTGTCATAGAACATGCAAAAAAGAAACAAGAGAGGGAATCTCTGCCTCTTCTTTTCCAATCTGCTGCAACTATCCATTGTGGGACCAGTCTGCTTGAAGTTGCCTGGCCCTCCTTCATTGGGGGCACTTGCAGATTCAACATAACTGGCATCACCAGGAGTGCTACTTGGGTACTTTGAACCACATAAAGACATGTACAGTATGTAAAGACAAAGCCCTGGCTGGGATGATTTAGTTGGGGATTGGTCCTGCTTTGAGCAGGGGGTTGGGTAGATGACTTCCTGAGATCTCTTCCTACCCTGATATTCTGTTCTATGATTTAACTTGATCTCTCTTAACTGCTTCTTCCTGGTGGCCACTTCTTCAGCCTGATGTATGGGAAAGTTGGCAGGCTTGGCATAAAGGACCCCTTACCTAGTCTTTTACCAAGAGAAGGAAATCCATTTGTTTATTTTTTCCCAAAGAGATTTTTCTCCTTTCATTTCAATCCCTTCCTAATTCTTGTCTGAATTCCAAAAGCCTTAAAGAGGCATTGCTGAATTCTATGATATCCAAAGTAATTTGAAGAATGACTGACTTCACGCTAATCTCATGAATAAATTCCCATCTTTAGTCACACTCTTTGAAGTATCTTATGCTGGATCTATTCCGTATCTGGCTTCCTCTTTGGAGAATGCCTTTTTGCTCTTTCCACTAGAGGAGTAGTGACCACATTTTCTAGAGACAGTATTTTGGATTGGAGTTCCTCAACAAACACAGTTTTGACATTGATACTATGATACTTTGATACTAATACTACTCAGTGGTTTCTCCAGAAGTTTCTTTCTTCTTCTAAAGGTGGTGGATGAGGACCCAGTCTCTGTTGCTACTAGAATTCAATGTCTTCTCTTCTCCCCTCCGACTAATTCCAGTCCCAGTACCCATACCACCACAACCAGATCCGATCTCTTCTATAATTTTCTGTGCTGTATTAGATCACACAGCCAGTACCTGCAGTGGCTGAAGCCATATTCCCTACATAGAATTGCATTCCGGAATGTCAGAGAGAACAGACTCCCATACAAGTCACCCTACTGAGCACAGGAAACTGTTTATGTGTCTAGATGTTGGGAATTCAGAGTAGGCCAAGACACGTGGGTAGATCTTGACCGGGGAGCAAAGCCAGAGGAAATTAGGAGGAGAGGGACTCAACATTAACATTTTCTTTACCTCGATTGGCACTGGTTTTGCCATATCCTGGAAATCAAAACGGTAAGAAATATTTGTCTTTTGGAAAATGAGAGACTGGAGAAACAAAAAGGTTCTGAAAAAAAATTGCATGTATTTTTTAATATTTGAGTCCCAATAACTTAAAACAGTCAAGCTACCCACAGCAGACACATTTTGAAAATAAATTATATCTAACTGAGGATTATATATCCCGTTATAGTTCAAAGTGATATTTTTCAACTGATGTTAATCCCTTTAGAGAATGGAGGATCACCATTGACATGTGCCATATATAGCACTTCAGCTATCATAAAGGGTCATTGTGACTCCCTTGTGGTGGTGTGCATTACTCACATGAAGAGTCCCATCTAAATCAGCAGGACTTCTAGTGTAAGGGCTTCACAATCTAGGCCAAAGGGATTATTTTTTAAATTATACAGCTGATTAGCTATGGCAGCATGTAAAGACATTAAACCACGCCTGATAGAACTAGAATCACAAATGAGCTTGGAGAGGCACTAGAACAATCACTAGTAATGACCATAAATAAAAGTACAGTTCAGTGTTTTTTGATTATATCAGTTGTTCGTTCTTGTATTGCAACATCCTGCAGACATGAATGAGAGGAGGCAGTCTGATCCAGTGGTTAAAGCATTGAACTAAGACAATTTCAGCTGGAGACTCTAGGTACTAGCATAATGCAAACAGTAATAATAATGGCACATTCTTTACTACTGTCTAATTAGATTTACCATCTTAAAACATCTAAGAAGTTCTATTCAGATCTTGGTAATACCGAAGCTTTAAATCATAAATAGGGGAAAAATGCTAGTCTTAAAACCTGTTGATGGTAATAACTGAAAATGTGCTGAACATTTCTAATAAAATACTTCACCTTAGATAGTTTTTAAAAAGAATCCCAAATGATAGTTAATTTAAATGAGAACAATAACCAACTTTTAAAAAGAAGAATTTATGGGAATGGTTTTCTGGGGCATTTTTCCAAGAGTGAAGCATTGCAAGTTTCATTGGATCATTGAGAAACTGAGGCAAATCTGTCACATTCCTGTTGTGCATGAGAGATATGGGTCCCAGACTCTCATAAAACCAGTGAGGAGAGGAAAGGCAGAAAAAAAGTAAAGACTCAAGGCTACCATAGGGATGAAAAACAAGGGATTTTGATTTAAATCTCCATAAAAAGTCAATTAACTTGATTTACACTTAATATAGTCTCCCCCTTCTTAAGGCCTATTTTTAATTATAATGCAGCCCTTGCCAGAAAACAGGCATGAGCAAAGATTCAACTAGCACTAAATTCCAACTTGGAATCAGGTTCAAGAGGCTGGAAATTAGGTTTAATTCATTCTCTCTTTTCATTCAGTCACCCCAACTCACCTTTCCATCCTGAGTTATTCTTTCGCATGCATCAGTTTTCTGTTTTCACTGTTTAAAAAAGATAAATCCATATTAGCTTCCTTTGGCCAGGAAGAAGTAAGGACTTGTCTACATTTGAAGTTATTCTGGACAGGATTGCCTTGTTCCTGTTTAGTTTAACTCTGCACTCTTGTTTTGAACTTATAAAGTGTCTATACATGGATTAATTCAGGAGTAGCTGTTCCTGAATAAATCCATGTGTGTAGACAATCTTTAAAAGACACCAGCAATGACCACCTAATCAAACATCCATCACAGAACTAATATCAGGAAATTTCCCATTCCCAATAGGGAAGTAATGCTGCATTCCTAGCACCAGCTGGTGATGTGTGAGGGTATTAATAGTAGTTCTTGCAAGTTCTATTCCATAGTTTAAAATGAAGTTCATCGGTAAATGTGCAGCTATTCTATTTGTACCAGAGAAATCTCAGCTCAAGCAAAAAGATACTCACCTGGGGCAAGAATGCCCAGGTTTCTATTTTTGGAATGTAAGTGAAGAAAAGAGAAGGAGGGAAGGAACTGGTTACATAGTATGCATTCTGCATTTTTATTTTTTCCTTTGGGGTTTTACAAATGGTTTCAAAGAAGATCTTTAACTAAATTAAATGAACTACCTGGTATATTAACACTTTAATAGTGCTACCCCTTTGGTATTCTGATCTATAATGGCGTTTTGCTGTGTTGCACAATCTGTTCTTAAACCAGCTGTGAGATGAGTTGGGTACATGGAATTAGTTAGGAGAGGAGTTAAGTCCCTTCAAAGTGGACCAGCTAGAGGGCCTGCCCTGGCCCAGAGAACTTGCTTTGGTAGCTAGTTAAGAGTGAGTTCACATAAGGGGCTCAGCTTTGAAGAGTAAACAGATTGAGCTCTCTCAGAAGTGTCTGTTACAGCTATCCCCCTATTCCATTTTGTTTCTCACAGCTGTCCCCATACTCCATTTTGTTTCTGTTCTCCTCCTGTGGCCACCCCTCCCTGGCTGTTAAGTTGTTTACCAGGGCCACTGCCCTTCTCAAAGGGAGGGCCCCTTAAGTTGTTTACCAAGAGCCATTGCCCTTCTCAAAGGGATGGCCACTTGTGCTAAGTGGGACCACTGCCCTGTTCAAAGGGTTAGTCCTGTTATCACCTTGTTAAACCTGGGCTTGGTGTAGGGTAGGCAGTGTCCAGAGCTGCAAGACCTATTGTGTTTTTAAGATCTTGGGCATGAGTCATAGGCCTCATGTGCTTTTGAGTCACCTACTGCACAGGACTCTGCCCAGACATGTCTCTGTGCTCACCTACAGTTTGTCCCTGCCCCCTCTCCTCCCCTGTGACAGAGGGAGCCAATCAAAAGTACTGGCAGGAAACTGCCTGAGTTTGCCTTTAAAAACAGACATTTTTAAAACTAAGATCAGAAAGGTTCCTGCATTGCTGCCTGGTCTGATCAGCCAGGGGTTCTGGGGGGTCCTTTCTCCGCTCTCGTTTTATTTTTGAGCGTACCCCCATTTTTTGAAACCCCCCCCACGAAGAACGAATTGCTGCCTGAGAGATCTCCTGATTATTGAGACCGTACCTAGCCTTCTGATGTTCTTGCTGCTTTTACCTCTGCTGCTTCCTTTGGGGCTGGTAAGAATCCCTCTGTGAAACTCTCTATACTTTTATTTTATTATTTTAGCTGCTGGCTCAGCCTCCCCAGCACACAGACTCAAGCTAAACCTTGGTCTGTGTCTTAAAACCTCTCCTAAACTCCGCGGCACTTTGCTGCTAAAAATAAGTTTGTGCCGCTGCTAAGCTCTGCTCCTGTGGGCTTTGCCTCGGGGCTCTCTGCTTGCAGCTGTATCCACTGCTGCAGCCACCATCCCTGGGCACATACCACTCTGCCCTCTGTAACTTCCCCATAGCATAAGGTGCACCATAGGTTTTGTTTTTTAGTTTAATAAGTTATAGTTTGTTAAGATTATAGAGCTTGTAAGTTTCACCTGCCTTGTTCTTTGTTGCTCCCTATAGATTGTAAAGCTTGTAAGTTTCACCTGCCTTGTTATAGTTTGCTGTTCTGTTGCTCCGTATAGTTGCTTGTTATAGTTTTGCTTAGAATTGTGATATTTGTTGTTTTGCCTAGTTGTTGGTTAAGATAGATAAGGTTTTTGCTGCTTTTCGCCTCTGTATAACTTTGTCTGTTTTTCCCCCGCTCCAATCCCCCCCCCCGTGTGCTTCTCCGTGTCTCCCTGTTACAACTCCTCGCTGCTCCCCCCGCATCACCCTCCGAACTTCCCAAACCCCTTGCTGCTTCTCCCCCTGTGAAACTTCCCAAACCTTTTGCCGCTTTTTTCCTTTGTTTTGGTGTCCGCTTGTTGCTTAAAACCTCTCTCTAGTCCGTTGTCCTTACCCTGCAGGGCTTCAAAGTCTCTCGCTGCTTGCAGCCACACTCTCCTCTCATCAGTTGCCACTAATCATTCACTCTAATCATTCACTCCCCTCCCCCCTCCTGTTCCTTGACCCAGCCATTAGGTACACTCTTGCTATCACAGCCTCACAAATTAAATCAGTGATTTTCTACATTGCATAAATTTCACTTATCACCCATATTGTATTATTGCTCTGTGTTTCACATTTTACTTGAAATTATAACACCTCATTGGTTGCCTCCACTTTTCTGATATACTCTGTATTTGCATTAATACCTTTGTGTGACATTGTATATAAGGCCACTAACCACTTAATACATTCTATCTAAGATTGTTAACCAGTTTATATAGAAGCTACCATTTTATTTTGCATTTCTTTTTGGTACGTTTTGCATTCCACACTGTATCTAGAGTTGTTCCTATATAAAGTTGAGTTGCTTATTAACTGTACTGTATCCCATTGTGCTGAACCCCACTTACTGTACCCCACTGTTAGAACTCCCTACACTGTTCAATAAGAACCCCCCCCATCATTGTCTATTGTAAACACCCTATACACCCCATCCCATTGTATTTCATTGTTAAATTCCCACCGCTTCCTTTTTCCTTTAATAAAGAAATTAATTGGCACCCCACCTGTGTGGTAATTGCTCCCCAAAATCCCATATACCTGCAGGCAGGGACAAGAGGTAGATAGGAAATTTCTTACTCAGATAGCTTCCAGAACTGATACAGAACAAGTGGCTCTGGAATAAAGGCTGTTTCCCCCACTAGAGGAACTGTTTTCTTCACTCCAATTGAAGGAACATTTGTAGAGGAATCAATCAAGCCCCTACTAACTACAGTAAGGCCTTAAGTGGTGTAAAGGGCCTTGTGTGAGCTTTTCATACTCAGTATTGCCAAATCTCACATTTTTAATGTGTCCTGCCGTATTTGGTGTTTCTATTTCTTAAAATCCCAGCTCCTTGAGTAATGTATTTACTTGAGAATTTCAACTTCCATTTTTTTCAAGTCATTTCTACTCCTCATGGTTGCAAGGAAAAGTTTGAAAATATGAAACCCTAATGTCTCAAAAGCCAGAAGGCAAATACAAAGAACTCCAAATGCATTATGATGTAAAATTTCATTGTGCTGAGGGGCTTGATGCATGTTTTTGGAGTGCTTGAGGTTGGAATACTGTACACTGCATTGAGTTTCCCGTGTGTTGTGTGAAAACAAATGTAGTATGCGAATAATTATTTGATGTGCTATAAAGGGTAATCATATTCCATATATTATATAGCATGTCCTAGCTTAACATTATCAGCTCACTGCTGTAGTATTTTACTTATCTGTATTTTAGTTTGTAAGGTGTGGAAATTGAGACTTCTCTAGATTAACCTCCTCCCCAATGATATAAAATGAAAAGTATTTCTTTGTATTCTTAATGATTTATACCATGATACTGTGATAATTATGAAATGTATACAAAAATTGTGGTATAAAAGAATCTGCAAGACAGTTATAGAGAATGTTTTAAATTAATACAGTGGGTTTGATGTAATACCATAGGCACAGATCTCAGAAGAGACTTAGGCATTGCAACATTGAGCTTTCTAGTGTCTAATTCTTAGACACTTAGGCTCCCAGTGGCAGCCACAAACGTTGGGTAAGGTGCATAGCCGCCCTACACAATGCAAGAGAAGAGAGAGGGGCCTGATAATGGGATCCCAAAGCCAGCATGCTAAGAGGGGAGCAGTCTAAACTAGCCAAAAGCAGATGCTGACAAAAGGGGTGTGACCTAAACCTTGCCTATCTCAGGGAGCTGAGTGCTCAGAGCTTCTCTAAACATACAGCACTGCAGTGGCACAGCTGCAGCATGTCTGGTGAAGACAATCTATGCCGACGGGAGAGATCTCTCCCATCAGCATCATAAAACCACCTCTGCAAGAGATAGTAGCTATGTCGATGGGAGAAGATCTCCTGTCCACACTGGCATTTATGTCAATGTAAGTTATGTCATTAAGGGGAGTGGTTTATTCACACTCCTGAGCAACATACATTACGCCAACATAAACTGTAGTGTAGACATAGCCTAAGTCTGGGCTGGAGACTTAGGATCCACAGATAGGATCTTTTCTTGAATCAGGCTCCTAAGCCATTTCCTGAAAGCACATCAGTGACATATGCTTAACTTCACACAAAACGGCCTGTGATGGAGGTGGTGGCAAACTTCATTGTAATCTTAGGCCCATCATTCAGGGCACTCACCTAGGATGTGGGAAACCCTGGTTCAATTCTCCGCATTACCCAATGAGCAGAAGGGATTTGAAGATGAGTTTCCCACCTCTCTGAGAGCCTGAACCACTGAACTTAAGAATTATTTTCAGTCTCTCTTTTTCCCTGGCTGAACACATACTTCATGGTGGAACAACTTTCAATAGGAGAGAGATTGAGAAACGCCCCCATTGAAATATCCTGTAGTACAATAGCTAGGGAACACGCTTAAGAGATGAGAAGCTCATCTTTAAATATTTTCTCCACATTAGGAGAAAGGGGGCAGACGGGGGAAATTAATCTGCATGTCTCGCACCCTGGATGAATGTCCCAACCAGTAGTCTCAGAGGTATAAGCGCACTGTCTTCTAATGGCCACTTTTTGTGGCGTTAGGCATGCTCTTAGCACACCTACTGGATCCAATCCTATTGGTGAGATAGATGGGGAATATCTGCCTTCATCTGGTCTGAGGGTCACTCTAGGGCTTACCAGGAAACCTGTATTCTGTTCCTGGATCTACCACCAACCTGATGTGCCCCTTTGGGCAAATTTCTTCATCTATTTGTCTTAATTTCCCATCTGTAAACGTAAGTAATGATACTTAGATTCCCTTGAAAAGCCCTTTGGGATTAACATATGAAAAGTGCTGTGTCAAAGCTAAATGGTGGTGTTTATTAAAACTACTGAGTCCTGCTTTCTGATTAAAGCAGTACATCCTGGGAATGTATGCTTGTAAATAGAAGTAGAATAAGGTATGTGCTGTCCACTCACTTTCTCTTCTCCAAAGAGAATCTCACCTCTCAAATTTAAAATGGCTAACCACTGCATCATTCTGGTGCAGTAATGACTTTATGTTGTTGAATGTTTGTTTCCTGTTATTACTAAGCCAGAAACAAAACTAAAATAGTTGATAGAATGTCACCCAAACTTTCTGTTAACTTCTGAGTTGAGACAGAGTCTGTACTTAAGAAGAAAATCTCCTAATTGTATTACATCTTTCAGTTCCAGTTTGAGCTATTAAGCCAAAGCACCTGCTTATGGTGGTGGTTGGTTGGCACATAGCAGCAAAATCTTAATTGAGCCTGTAGTCCTTTCAAATAATGTCAAGTTCAAACTCAGAACTCTGATTCTACTTAAAAGTATTAAAGGAATTAAAGAACTGATGTGTGTTCAGTGCTGTGCCATGAAGATAAATGATAGCCACAGAATAAATCAAAACTCTTCAGGGAAAAGTGACTTGATTAAGTTAGTAAAGCCTGTGTGGAAAGAATCAGTTAGAAAATCTCAACTTCTACAAAATAATGTTTTGGCAGAATTAGCCAAAGTAAACTTTTAACTTGCCTTAAATGATAGTGATTTTTCTTTTCCTTTAATCCATGGCAGTTCTGTAATATCTATTGAACAGTAAGCTCTTCGTGGAAGGAACTGATTTATTCTGTCGAAATAAAGCTTTTGTATATTTATAGTTCTGTTTAAAAGCTTTCATAATATGAAATGCAGGTTCTCATTAGGGGTCCTATGGAAAAAATGGTATCTGAGTGTAATTGAAGAAGGAGGCTGAATTTCCTAATTTGAGTATTTGACTTTGTGACCTTGACATTCTTTTAATGTCACTTGTTGAATATAATGTTAAACATACAAGCTATTGTACTTTTCATACATCTAGACTTGTGCAGCTTTATGTCGTGCAGAGACAGAAGGTTTGTATGTTTCTATTCCCGGATCTGTACTAAAACCACTGATAATGAGAATATAAAACAGAGCTATGTTGGCATGTGCTCTCTAAGCAAAGCAAAATGCAGGAAAATAAATAAAGAAAAGTCATTTTGAAGGTTCTAAATGTATTGAAAAAAATGGCAAAAAATGCATATTTTAACAGTATCTTCAGTTCCATGTTTTTTCCATGTAACTCTAATACTGCCAACAGATGTAATGGAAGTAGGAAAGAGAACAAAACACTGAAGCTTTTTGACTAATCCACATTATATGAGTTTAACAATTTAAACATATGATTTCATGTGCTGGTGATAGCTATGAGAATGACAGAGAGGAAAATCCTTCATTTGTCCTTGGAACTGGCACCATAGGCTCAGTTCTTCAGCCACATTTTGAATCCAGAAAAAATACTTCAATTTTCAAATGCAGTTTGTATTCTCTGGTTGTTAGATGCAACTCTCAGCACTGCAAGCACATAAGTAGGTATTAGCTAGAGTAAGCAATGAAAAGCAGGGTTTGGGTTTTGGAGTTTCTACCCATTCTGTTTGAACAGTTTGACTGGTATGTATCTTTCTCAGTACTCCGTATGTCAGTTGTCAGTTGTAAATTATGTAGTCTGTAGCATTGCAAGTCACATATTAATACAATACCACTAAAATCATGATTGGAAATTAGAGAGAGGAGGTGGTTGAGGTAATAAATTTTATTGGACCAACTTTTGTTCAAGTCTTCTGGTCTGGGAGAAGACTTGAAGAGCTCTGTATAAGCTAGAAAGCTTGGCTCTCTCACCAAAGTTGGCCCAATAAAAGATATTCCATCTTGTCTCTGCAATATTCTGGGACCAATATAGCTACAACAACATTCCAAATGACATATGATTGGAAATGTCCATTTCTCTGTTAAGAACTCTGCAAGTATCAATAAAATTAAGCAAATTTTCTGCACTCTGATAACCTTATTACAGAGAAATATAATATCGGTAGATAAAGTAATGTTGCATGCATAACCTTAAATGTAGAATTTACTATAGGGTTGCCAGTTTTGGTTGGAAGTATTCCTGTAGGTTTCATCACATGACATAATCTTCAATCAAAGGTTAATCATCTTTAATTCCTGGAGATTCCAGGACAATCCTGGAGGGTTGGCAACCCTAATTTCCTAACTTTTGAGTGCTTGAGTCATGTCCCACCTCCCTTCCCCCTCTCTCTCTGCTCCTACCCATCTCTCAGTTCCTGTCTCTCTCGTTCACTGCTCTTCCACACCCTTTGGTTTCTGCAGCCCTTTTTCTTCCCTTGCCCAATCACTATTCCACACCCTTGTGCATTCTGATGTAGCTGCTTTCTCCTTTTCCTGTCTGTTGTCTGGGAGCCAGTAAGGGGAATGTTGAGAGCATAGATAGACTGTCTCCTTGCTCTCAGTGTCTGTACCATTGCCTCAGCAGCCTGCCACAGACAAATGGGCCAATTGCTGGCAAAGTCCTAGTTGGAGCATGCCCAGAGCAGATGGAAACTTTAGAGAATTTAACTTCACAGCTCAAACACTTCTCTACTGAGCATGTGAGAACTCAATTTTCTGGAGGTTTATAATTTGGCCACATTTGGGTAAATTGCCATTGAGATAGCAAAAAGCACATCCCTGACCTCAAGACAACCTCCCTACTTCATTTTAGCTCCCTGCTCCTAAGCATAGAGCCATGAGAACTTCTTAGCTAAATGGCTGTAAGAATTTTTTAAACATGTGAAAAACAACATGTTTTCCCTACTCATAAAAGTCATCCTTAGGCAGACACCTGTTATGGAAAACTTGGGCCTCATATACCTCTCACATATAATAACTCATATTAACTGTCAGCATTTCTGGTATTTTCTTCTTGCCACATTCTGTTAAAGTAAATCAACATTTTAGGCTGAAAGTATATAAAAGATTTCCTTTAAGAATCCATGAGAGGAACAATGTGTTATAGTACATCAAGCGATACAGAGAATAAAAATTTCATCTGAAATACAAAACAGATTTTCCATATACAGACCCCAAGTGCAGAGAATAACTATAGTATGACACTGGAAAATGTACTGGTGCCATAGCTATATTATGTAAGTGCTCTACAGTTTGTCAAAGATTGTAGAATAAATAATATTTCAATGATTGAACAGGAGATTAATTAATGGTGAATTTACCCTTCAAGGAGGCATAAAAAAAGTTAATATTATTCATGAATCCACACCAACAACTGGCTAAAATGACATGTACTTAAGCTTGTAAGCTACAATATATGAGCTGCTTCAATAAAATGTTAATAGTTTGTTATGGACTTTAGTTTAATTACACTAAGAGACTTGAAATTCTCTGCCTTGAAATGAAAATCCAGTCTTGACCGTAGTAGGAAGACACAACTTGCATGATTATGTGGAAACATATAGGAAGCAACAGTAATTCCTATGATTTGCATACCTAAATTAACGTAATTGTTTTTAAATACTAATAACTTAAAATCCCAAGAGTGTTTTGAACTGTAATTATAACGAGTTACAGGAAAAGACAACAGTTTGGTTTCCATGATGATCCATCTTACTAAAGATGTAAGTTTTGCACCTAATTACTATTTAAAGGCTATGGAACACATGTATTGTTGTAAATCTTTAGATTTTTGGGCGGAGGGAATGTGTCTATTTTTCAGGACCAATAAAAGTTGTAACTGTTGTGCACTGCAAATGGCTTCCAGAGTGCAGCTTTTTCCAAGGAGTTCTTAACAGTAATGAGCCCTGCGTAAAAGTATGTATAGAGTAATACCATAGCAGCATTGATGAGGGCTGGTTTCACAAAAATGAAATTATTTCAAAATATAGATTAAGGATTAGAATGAGAGCCATGACATCCCTTCTGTTTTTGCTGTCTGGTGGAAAGGAGTGTACTAAGCACTTTGCCCTTGGGGGAGTTGTATGCAACCTCTCAGTCTCCCAGTAAATGTGAGGAATGCGGTGATGAATCTGCAAAAAGAACAGGAGTACTTGCGGCACCTTAGAGACTAACAAATGTATTTCAGCATGAGCTTTCATGAGCTACAGCTCACTTTTTGCAGATACAGACTAATATGGCTGCTACTCTGAAACTGGTGATGAATCTGATGCTGTATTGACATGAATTATAAAGCTCCAGTAGGCTTTTTTGTTTTTCTTACATTCGTTGCTATTTTATAACGTATACAAGGAGTTTTTGTTCTCGTCTCTGCCTGTCCAGATGAAGTACCTTTGTACTCTGGTTATACCAAGAACCACTTGCCTGCATTTCATGGTATAAATAAAGCCCAAGCAGTGTCCAGAAGTGCTCAGTACATGAAAAATTACTGCTTTAATGAAATAGTGTCAATAGTTTAAAACTCAAAATAAGGCCTTGTCTATACTACAACGTTTTGCTGGCAAAAGCTGCCTTTTGCCAACAAAATGGGGGAAGTGTATGCACTTCAAAGCTACTTTTGGTGGCAAAACTCCGCTATTTTGCCAGCAAAATAACACCATCTGAACGGGAGGCATAAAGTTTTTTGCAGAAAAGTTAAAGGAACAAAGCATCAATGTAGACACAACTGTTTGTTTTGTCAACATAACTGGCTTCTGTCAGTATCCCATAATGCCTGTGGTGACTGATCTGCTCACTGTTCTGATCGCTGTTGCCCTGGAGGCATGCACCCCTCCCCTTTCAAAGCTCCAGGAAGTATTTGACAGCTGATCCTGCTGCTCCATTTGGGGAACAAAGATCAAATCATTAAGGTAGAATCCTCCAGTGCTGCCCTGCAGTAGCAACACAGCTGCAGGCAGACCATTGCTGTGGGGTGGAGGGCGAGTCACTGCTGTGCAACTTTGACATTCCTGGGCAGGAATTGCTCATAGAGCTGCTCAGGATGCCATTCCTGGCAGCACAGGAGGCTCTGGCTGGGAGAACTGGAAGGGAATCACAGAACCACAGGCAGGCAGGCAGAGCAGGCTGCTTCAGGAGAGATTGCTGTGCAGAGCAGATCCCGGGGCTGACATGGGGGGTGTCCCCCTCCTGCTCCCTCAGGATAGATCACTCAGCCTTCTGTCTCCCTCACCCCAAATAGACCACTCTCCTTTCCCTCTCCCCAGCCAGTTCAGTTGAAAAAGCATCTGACAATCTATTAGAATGCCCCAGGAATGATGGGACTGAGAAACCTGCATCATGTGATGCTGTACCTGCCCCATGAGGCATTGCAAACCCTTCCCAAAGCACCATGCAGCCAGTTGCACAGTGAGATAGCTACCCTCAGTTCACTGCTCCCTGTGCTGATGCAAGAGCTGCTAGTGTAGATGCACTTTCTGAGACGAGCTAGTGTGGCCATACAACAGCAATTTTCATTAAAGCGCTTTAATTAAAGTGGCATAAGTCTTTCCGACAAAAGTTTGTAGTGTAGACAAGGCCTAATACCTACTCTGGAACTGTTGTTATCTAAAAATAGCTGCTGCATCTGTGAGTTCCACACTTGAAAATATTGCATGCTGTTGTACTTCCTTTGCTGACTCAACATCCACAACTACCTGACAAACATTGTTCCCACAAAAGAATAATACTGTGGATTATACAGAGAAGCCCATGTTGGCTTAAACCCTAGAAACATGGGTAGGAAAAGCAAAGATGAGCCAAATACAGAAAGATTGGAATTTGAAAGAGAAAGGTGTGTAGTGTGTTTATGCTTAAACATGAGTATTGTGAACAGGAAAAACCTAAATGTAAAAATAAGAAAAATAGTACTGTCCTACATGTTGCTGGGAGCAAAACTAACTTACTGGGACTGAATCATCATCTATTACAGAGAATTTTTTGCCAGTCTAACTCCACTGAAATCAGTGGAATCATATTGGCATAAAAAGGGCATAAAGCACGGTGGTGAATCAGGCCCAATATGTTTTATTAGTGTTCCTGATGCTATCATTTCTTAACTTAAGCTTTCTGATATTTTACACCCATTACTCTTACTGCCTCCTCACACTGGGCAGAATGATGAAGGATATGTTCTATTTTTATTCCAAGGTTTTAATTCATTTATAATAATGTACAATATAAATTATGCAGATGTCTGAATGAACACGGAAAAAGTAGTTGAGAAGTAAACATTTTAACAATCTTTACAATAACTAGTGTCATGGGGCAGAATTATTAAGGTATTCAATTAGAGATGAGTTTATGCTTTTATTCCATGAATGACAGCAAAGTCTCTAAAGAATAAAAGAATCTAAGACACATGAGGCCATGCATGAGTGTCATGTTAGGCCTAGTTACAACTGAGAAATGCAAATCTCTGTTAACCCAACAAAACCCCTAGTTTAGCATGGGTGTATTTCGGAACAAATTGCACAAGATGGATCATAACGAAACCCAAAAGACAGAATTGTTGAAAGTGAAGGGCTCCAGATGTTCTAAAACATTAAAGACTGTTTTTGCCACCCCAAGCAGTGCGCCGAATTGCTGCCGTGAATGGTGGGGGCAGTCCATGTGCCACTAGGGCAGCGGCGGCAATTTGGTGACAGCTTCTGTCTTTAGCCGGAAGACAGAAGCTGCACTGCCACGGACAGCTGAACATAGAAGCTGCCTCCAAATTGCCACCGCCACGGAAATGTGCGTGCTGCCCTAGCGGCAGACGGACTGCCCCCACCATCCACAGTGACAATTCGGCATGCTGCTTGGGGACAAAAACACACAGACTGCCGCCCCTTGCAGATTGCCGCCCCCCATACCTGCTTGCGCTACAGGTGCCTGGAGCCGGCCCTGCTCAGGGGTGTCCAATAGGAACTTAGATTAAAAAAATACTTTCCAAACTTCACTAATATCCTTGAATAACGTAAGAGATTGGTAAGATCTTTATCATGCAGCCAAAAGAGACCTGTTCTCTTTGTGTGTAACATACTGGAGAGTCTGAAAATCTCTAAATAAATGTGGATTTTTGAAATGTGAAATCATGTTGCGCATGGCTGTTAATGTTGACAGTTATTATGGACTATACCTCTGGTTTCACATCAGTACAGACATCTCTGGACTGACAGATACTATGTGAAAAATAAATGGAATTGTGAACATTTGGCATACATTCCTGTTACCCAATAAAAGTGAATCCTCATATTATTTAGTGTGTCCAGTCCTTTATTTTTCTTCTCTCCCATTCTTCCACTAGGACCTATTTTGATTGTTTTATTTTCAGCTTATAATGTTTTTAAATTTTAGCCAACATTGTTTAGCACAATACTTATGTCAGCACTCACTTTCTCTTCAGCCTCACAAGCAGTAGAATGCGACATTTTATAATCACTAAAAGATTAAAAATGGAGAATGGAATTTTCTCTATCTTGTCTGAAAAAGACAAGTTTAAATGACATAGGTTATTTTTCTCAATATCATGAGATTCTTTATACAGCTGCAGAGCAAGCAAATACGACAAGCCACAATAGATCAGCAGATGAAGACAGATCAAGTTTCACGGTAATTTTGCAGGTGCAGCTAAATCCATCTATAGTGCAAGGAAACAACTCTCACAACTGTGATACAGTGCTTGTTATTTGTCAACTTCTATTGTCTTATAAGAGAAAATCAATGACAAGAAAGTTTAAATATGAACTGGTTTTGAACTGCAGTGTATTGAGAAAAAAATGCTCTATCTGTTTTCCTTCCCTATGGATATCTCCTTTTTGTAACTTTCAGTTCATTCCCAGATACTAGAGTGGACTTAGTGAGTGGATTTCTGCCCTTCACTGCACTGGATATTTTAATGTTGTGTGCGTAGAAGCTCTACCTGTTGTGCCAAAAGGGAGTGGTCTTCTCTCTGGTAAAGCCAGTCCTTACAGTCATTGCTAAATTTGCACTTTGTTTACCATGATCATCTTAACTCTCTCTTTTTATCTGGTTATTTGCAATGAAATGGTCCCAGACCTTGAAACATATTTAGGTGTCTAAATACATCTAAAGTCTGACCCATAATCCAAAACAAATCAAAGGCTATCCATGGATTACAGTCGTGAGAGTTCTGAGCCACCAGTAGGGCTGCCAAGCATGGTGCTTATTGTTTACAATTGAATAAGGTTGCAAACTTGAGAGAGGGAATGTCGTCAGATTGGCAGAACAGCAAGAAATGGTGCCCAGCATGCATCTGGACAGGGGTGGCTCCAGGCACCCGTGATCCAAGCGCGTGCCTGGGGCGGCAAGCCACGGGGGGCGCTCTGCCGGTTGCTGCTATGGCAGCAGGCAGAGTGCCTTCGGCAGCTTGTCTGCGGAGGGTCCACTGGTCCTGCGGCTTTAGTGGACCTCCCGCAGGCCTACCTGCGGAGGCTCCGCTGGTCCTGCGGCTTCAGCGGACCTCCTGTGCTTGGGGTGGCAAAATGTCTAGCGCCACCCCTGCATCTGAAGGCATTGAACAGCTATGATTTAATGGGAACCGCTGAAAAAATGTCTGTGTCTCACTGTCATGACATCTTCTCTTCTACCTTTCTCCCAAGATCAGCTGTTCAGCATGCTCAGGTAAAGCAGGACTCCAAAGTGGCAGGCAGCAGGAATGTCTCTTTTAAAATGGAAATGGCTGCTCTATGTATCTGTTGCCAGTGTAAAATAGCTTGTAAACCACTGTGACCTGGCTGTGTGCTGTCTCCTTCTTCATCTTCCCTTCTTCCTCCCTTCCCTTACTCACCTCCTGCTTGTTTCAGTGCAGAATTGAGGTTGACTCACGCTGCTGAGCAATGTGCACACTTCTCTATAGATGATGCAAAGGGTTCTGCACAGATGATGAGCAAGAGCAATTGCTCACACTTCCATTTTACCTCTCTTCATCGTGTATAGCAGGTTTGAGCAGCCTGAAGGATCAGTCTTTTAAGCTGAGTTGGCACTGTTCAGAACCTTTTCAAAATATAAAATTATATTATTAATTTTGAAAATATTTAAAAATGAAGCTGCTCCAAACTTTCAAAACGTCATAAGACATTAAAAACAAATAATCCAGCATTGATGACGGAAAACAAGTTTGACTAGTTTTGAACAGTTCTAGTTTTAAAGTTATATGTATGTCTTCGCATTTAGACCACTTCCAACTCCATAATGTTTTGTGTTTTAAAAAATAAAATTGATTCTTTTAAAATAATTGGGAGGTAAGGAAAGAGGAAAAATAAGAATGGGGAGAGAAAAAGGAAAAATTAAAATGTTTTAATGAAAGATTGGAAAATGGACAGTTTTTGTTAAAAATATTAATTTTGAAGAAGGGACATTTTTGGCACAAAATTGTTCAAAAAGTTCTATCAGCTCTAGTTAAAACATTACATTGAATTGTCATTAATATACTGAAGCAGAACAGGGTTTCTGCTTTTGTTCTGCATTTATTAGCCTTAGTACCATTCTTATTGTACCACTGAACCGTTGCAAACTTACTTCACATCACTTTTTCAGCAACTGATCTTGTAGTTTGTCACCATACCATATTCATGCAAGTTCTAAACTGAAACACAGAGTATGGTAAGAGATTAATTACTATTGTTTCTTAATTTCGCACATGATAAGCTAGTGGTGAGAGAGGAAGTGGTTCTCGAAAAAAAATAGTGCTCTGTGTTTCTGGAACTGCTGCTTACTGCCAATCCTCTCTGGTAGAGTTCAAAAAAGCAAATCTTATACAGTGTCTAATATTAAAATAGCATAACACAGACGAACAATTCCATATTTTTAGAGAAATATGCAAAACCAATAACTTTACAGTGTGTTTTTTTTTTTGGAGGTACTTATCCCTTAATATTATTCCCATCTAAAATATCCATCTGTAAGGGTATGTCTATACTATCCGCTGGATCGGCTGGCAGTGATCGATCCAGTGGGGATTGATTTATCGCGTCTAGTCTAGATGTGATAAACCAATCCCGGGGTGCGCTCCGGTCGACTCCTGTACTCCACCACCACAAGAGGCTCAGGCAGAGTTGATGAGCAAGTGGTAGCGGTTGACTCGCGGCAGTGAAGGTACTGTGGTGAGTAGGTCTAAGTATGTCGACTTCAGCTATGTAACTTAGATTGATCATCCCCCAGTGTAGACCAGGGTTAAGAAGTGAAATGGGGGGAGGAAAAGTTTTAAATGAACACAAGATTTGTCAATCACTCTTATTATTCCTTTCTCTCCTCTTCCATCTCCCCCCTTTATTTTTGGCTGTTTATGACCATCATTTATTGTTCCCAAGTGACATTTAGATTGTACACTTGTTAGACAGGGATATTCTCTGCCCTTGATTCATGTAAGGCACCTAGTGCATTTTTGGGTATTTGAAAAATAATAATTAAATGAAACTCCAGCACTCTCCAGATTTATATCCTGAGGTCTCTCTATTTCCAGTCTAACACATAAGGCTACTTTCTGAAAGTGATCAATATACTGATTGCAGTGTCCCTGTGATGGACCATCTTGTCACCCTTCCCTTATTCATTATAGTCATTTATTTTTTTTGTGCTACTTTGCCTCATAATGATCCCAATCTTTCAGGGAATGCCAGGCTATCAACATCAGATCTTGGACTTGTAGCAGAAAAAAAGTGCATGCATACTTAACAGAACCACATTTAAAAGGGTTGTGCCTCAATGCATGAAAATAACAGTAAATTTCCTTAAGGATGCTGCTGTATAGTGTTTTATATCAGAATAATGGGCATGAAGAAGGAAGGAGAAAATAAGTATTTACAATTCAGATCACTCCTTTAGGACTTAATTAATGTTTAAAATGCAATGTGATGAAGGTCAATGTTTGTTCAAGGAGGCAAAATGTAAGAACACCTTTTGGTAATGATTACCGTGAAACACAATGTATACAAAAATGTTATTAGAGAAATAGCACTTGATTTAACAGGAATATTTAAGTGTGTTGGATGTTCCTATATTTAATATATTTGTTTATTATTGTAATCTGAAACACTTTGTGACACAAAGATAATTGAGGGCTCCCAGTTGAGAAATATTCAAAACTGAAGCCTCTCTTTATTAGCATTCATTAGGTTAAATATACTATAACAAACCAGACCCGTCCCCAGGGAGGATACATGGATAGAATGAGGCCACATTGACTAGCTGTTTTGCTGAGCGTATTTGATGAAGCACTATGAACTGAGAAGATCCTTATTATAGGTTATTTTTATCAGCCTTATAAATGTATCCATTGATTGGCTTCCCATACCTTAGAGACATTTCTGTTTATGACTGGCATTAATGGACTGTAGCAATCAGCCATCACAGTGGTATGAACTGTTAGGAATAAACCATTTAGTTTGTATTCCTTCCCCATTGAAGTCAGTGGGAGTTTTACCATTGATGTAATGGATCAAGCCCTTAATGGACAGGCAGTCTGCAAGGTAGGTTATCCCTGATGAAAGCAAGTACTGTATCAGATGTATCTTGATAATATTTTCATCCTTATTTGAGTGTATAGTGAAGGATGTGAAGATTAAAGATTTCTCCATCTACCCAAGAGTGGCGACATAATAGGAACAGAGCATGAAGTGCCTCAGTAGAATTGTCGAAGTTGCCTTCAGGGTGGAAGGAAGGATTTATGTGAAAAAACAAAGTGGTTCTCCTGCAGAAAGATGAAGATTCATGTTAAAATCACCCTTCCCACCTCCATGCTTTATAAGGCACTTCATGTGTTTGGAGGCAGAGTATCTTGGACACCTCTGGTGTGAAGGTTTCCAAATATTCGTTCAGCTACTTCAGATTTCTTTTATAGAAGACTACCTTGTAAAAATACCTATCTACATGAAATATACTCACTATAGATATCTTTCACACAATGAGCATGGGATAATTGTGTGATCCATACCCATTGACATATTTTAAGAATCATAAGAAATACACATTTTACAGATACAATAAGGTTGATAAAATTAACAAGACAACATCTGTGGAGTTTAGCATCAGCATTAAATATATTTTATATAGGAAAAAAAAACTTCATAAATCAGAATAGGGCCTGCATCTGTTTCCAATGAAGTTAACAGGAGTTCTGCCTTCAGTGAGAATAGAATCCTTACTGCTTATCTTTATAAAGGACATTAAGAGATTTATAACATTATTACATACGAAATACCTTCCCAGACTAGTTTTAACCCCCTCTTTTCTTGTTTACTATTTAATCAATAGCCAAATACATATAATAGTAATGGTATATTTCAGCCAATCTTTTCTTCTGCTTCACAAAAAAATAATTCTAGGCCCAATCTTGGTGTTCTAAAGAAGACAAACTTCTTGTTGATTTCAGGAGGAATGTTGCTAGTGTTAGGAGGTGCAGGCCTTCAGTTGAAAGGCCTTTTACAAACTACAAGGCAGAACTAGGACAGAAGCCATCATGAAAGAAAATAGAAAATTCTCTCTTTTTTAAATTTTGAAATAACTTTGGGAACTGTTTAGAGTAATGAGTGCAGTTCCTTCCTTTTCCGCAACATACAGGAATTCTCCATATATTCCATTGGTTTTATTTTCTATTGAACATATTATAGGCAGGCTAAGAGGAAATTGTTTAGTGCTTGGTGAAATGGCCACTCATGTTCAGTCAGTACCAAAGCTAAATGCTACTCTGCTACATCTGTGTAAATCTGAAGTAATTGTATTTTCTTCCATGGATGTACATTGTTGCAATTGAGAACAGAATTTTGCCCAAACTTTGCAGCTCCCGCTCATCTTTAGAGTTCACCATAGTAATAATGACCTTACCCTTTGAGTTACTGTTAGAAGATGGGATGCCTTAAATTTTTATCTTAAGAAGCTGAACATCTTGTGAGTTTTTTCAATCTCTTGTGTCCAAATACAAGAGCAAACTACTAATTAGCTTTACATTAGCAGCTCTCAGTCATTCTTCAGTTTTCAGGAAGGAAAACTCTCCTCTTTGCCAGACATGGGAGGTAGGCATACAGCTAAGAGAAAAACTGATTTTTCAGTTCCAGGGACTGAATAAAAAAATCTGGAAAAAAATCAGTCAGTATCAAACTGAAACAGATTTTTTTTCAGGTTTTTCTCACCAAAATAAGGAGAGGGAAATCATTTCATTTCTAAATGAAAACAAACAAACAAACCAGAAACAAAATAAAATTCCTTTGGATTTTCATTTTGTTTCATTTTGAAGGTCCCTTTCTCTTGTCTATTGTTTTCTAAATAAACACAGCTAAATTTCAACACGAAATGTTATTTGGAACAAAGTCAAAACATTTCACTTAAAAATGACCCATTTCAATTTTTTTAAAAAAAATATTTTTAGATTAAATTGTTTGCTGAATTCGACTCAAATTCATAAATAATTTTGGTGCCCTGAAAAACTTATTTTTTCTTCAAATGTACTAATTGCCAAAATAGTTAGGAGTTCATTATTATGCCTATCTCAGTTAGAAGTCCCCTGTTGCATATCTTCTAGGTGTAATCTGCAAAAGTTTCATAACTTGCTTTTTTCTCTGGCAAACTTTGAACTGATTCACTGCACTTATCATAGATGTGCTGGTTGCAATTCCATGATTAAGCTAAGTTTCACATTCTATTGGAATTTAACTCATACAGTGCACAATAATCAGTTGGTAGTATATTTCATCTTTAGTTTTTTAATGAAATCCTGAGCCCACTGCCTAGCCTCAGTAGCCAGGCCAAGCACTGATAATATGCATGATGAGGAAGGATAGTGGAATAAACCTTCAGCCAGAGGCTGCGAAGGGGTTGAAGAAGTATACCACAGATACCACTTTAGCCCAATGGCTGAAATAGCCTTTGCAGGTCCCCCGTTGGAGCAAAATGGGCATATTTGTACAGCAAGAGTTCCTCTAGCTCCATCAGCCTTTCCCCACAACTGTGCATGGGAAACTGTGCAGGTCAGGTCAGAATTGTAAACCTGCTACTGCTATGAACATAAGTGGTACAATCTGTACTGGTCAATGATGAGTGTTGTGTGGCAGTTAATTAACCCAGAAACCTCAGGAAGCACCAATGGCTTTGGGCCGATGAGCACCTGAGGAAGGTAGTGGAACCCTTGATGGAGGAAATGCCATCAAAAGGTGGATGAGCAAATTCACTCAGTGTTTTTGCCAACAACATCCACACAGGACAGATTGGGTCCTTCAGCTATGGCTGATAACTAGTCTAGGAGGAAAGCCCCAAAAGGCAGACAGATGGAAGCTCTCCTCTGCTCTGGCAACTCCTGCAATGTAGCTGGTTCCAAATGTATCAACTCCCATCCTTCTTTGGTCCAAACCAGTGAAGTCAAGAGGGGGGTGCTGACACGTGGGCAAAGCAGCACTTCCATATCAACTGCCCAGGCTATTGCAGCCACATCACATGGAGAGGACACTCCATCCTTGCTGGCAACATGGATACAACAGGGAAGGTGACAGTTACAGGTTATAAAATCTCACTTGATTGGCATAGAGGAGGGTGCCACAGGTCATCTTTGATGGCAGGAGGAATCACTGTGTTCTACTGGTCAGCCACCACTCGCCACAAAGCTGGGCAGCCCCCGGACAGTTAGGTGCTGATCTGTCCCAGTCTGCCTGCGTCATGGGGTGCGTGGAGCTAGACCAAAAGTTGAATGGCAGATGGAAACCTTGCACCTGGCAAAAATAAGAAATGAAGAACTTTCTGTCTTAGAAGCTCGAATGTCAGGACCATGTGTCTGGGATTGACACAAGATGATGACTTATAATGCACAAGCCACATATACAGTCAACTTTGATAGACCATGAGCTGTACAAATTCAGTGTTGACATTACAGCACTTTAGAAAACAAGACTTGCAGATGCTGTTTCTGTTCAAGAGGCCAAGTACACTTTCTTCTGGCAAGGTAAAAACAGCGAAGAAAATCATCTGCACGGTGCCTGTTTTGCTGTGAGAAAGAAGGAGGTAAAGCTTCTAAAAACACCAATTGGGAAGTCAGAGCATATCATCCCACTTAAACTTCAGACGCCCATTGACTCTGTGAAAATCATTAGTACCTATGCACCAACATTCAAATCTAGTCTCAAGGAGAAGGGGCAAGCACTGCCCCCGCAGCTCTCATTGGTTGGTTCCCAGCCAATGGGAGCTGTGAGGATGCTCATGGGGGTGAGGGAACATATTTTACAGTGACATCGCATTACTGTGAACCCCTGCCAGGATACTGGCCCTATTCCAAGACTAACTTGAGGGACTGTCATGTCACAGCAGGCCATGTAGTAAATGCATTTTAATAAACCCAAATATGAATGCAAATATTTTCAGGAGAGATGGGTCCAAATCTATTTGTATGTCAGTAACATCAGTAGGCCCCAACTGAGACCAGGTCCCCATTGTGCTAGGTGCTGTACAAACAGGGAGTGTGTCTACATTGCAATCAGAAGCATGATTGCAGCTCTACTAGATTTAATCTAGCTACCCTGGCTAAATATATCAGTGAATATGCAGCAGCATGGACCCAGCATGGTTTAACACTCCAACTACATACCCAGACTGTGGGCAGTCTGGTACAGTCCTTGCTGAAACTCCTAGATTCTAGTCACGTTGAAAGTATTGGTGAGTAGTAATAACCTTAATATATTCAATTATTATTAGTTGATAAATTCTAACTCTACAAGTAGCTTTGCATGTGATGTGGCTCTCGAAATATTTTGGTCAAAGACAAAAACAAAAAAAATGGCTCTTCTTTGAAAGGTTGCCGACCTCTGGCTTAGGACATTTTGGCATTGATTAGATGAATGAGAACAGCTAACAACTTCTTGAATTCTGCGCCCAAAACCAAATGTGCATTTTCAATTCCCACTTTACAGGTAAAAGTGTCATGGTGACATCCATGATCAGGTCACTGGCACCAATTAGATCTTATTATTGTCAGGAGGAAAGACCTACCCTTAGTACAGAAAACTCGTACATTCCACAGTGCTGATTGTGACACTGACCATTCCTGGATTATTAGCAAAGTGAAGATTACAGCCAAGAAACTACACAGAGCAAAACCTAGATTCAATCCCCGATCAATGCTATTAACACTGAAAACCAGGGCAAATGCCAGGAATTTGTGAAGACTTTTGAGCATAACATGCATGGGAAGTCATTACTAGAGAAGAGAGAGAAATTTTGGTTAGATTTAAGAAAACAATCCATGAAACACTTTTAGGTACATTTTGGGGAAAGAGGCCATCAAAAAAGACTGGTTTGAAGAAAATGAAGCAGAACTATTACCTCTCATCAACATTAAGAACACAGCCTATCTGGAACACAAGAAGAAGCCAAAAGAGAGCAACAAAGTGAGACTTCAACATGCAAAAACCAAGATATAGTGAGCAAGCAGACACTGTACAAATCATTACTGAATCAAGCTCTGTGAAGAGATACAGACAACCTCAGACACAGGAAACCTCAAAGTCATGTATGACGGCCTGAGGAAAGTTAGACTGACCCTCTCAAATTGCACAGTGGTGAAATCATTACAGATAAAAGCAAGCAGTAGTCTCCTTGGGTTGAACACTATTCAGAGCTATACACACAAGTAAGAAACATCACCAGATCAAATACCAACTCTACAGGTCATGCCGGAGCTAGATGTAGAGCTCACTGTAGAACAGCTAAGCAAGACCATTGATTTGCTAACAAGTGGCCAGGCTCCTGGAAAAGATGGCATCCGAGTGGAAATCCTCAAGTGCGGGAAAGATAGCCTATTACCATATCTTCATCAGCTGCTACTTAAATGCTGAAAAGAGGGCGAGGTACCACAAGAGATGCACAATGCAAACATCATCATTTTGTATAAAAATAAAGGCGAAAAGGGTGACTACAACAACTACAGGAGTATCTCACTACTAAGTGTAGCAGGAAAAGCTTTCGCAAAAGTCATCTTAGTGCACCTACAATGGCTGGTGAATCGTGTCTTCCCTGAATCACAGTGCAGATTCAGGGCTGGAAGATCAACTATAGACATGATATTTTCTCTGCGTCAATTCCAGATAGCAAACCCGACTATTGTACATCACTTTTGTGGATATAACCAAAGCATTCAACACAGCAGAGCAGGTCTATTTGCAATACTTGAAAAGATAGGATGTGAACCAACGCTGTTCAGTCTTATACGTTCATTCCACAACAACATGAGAGCAACAGTCCAGTTTGACGGGTCCACTTTGGACACCTTTGAGATGAAAAGCGGAGTGAAGCAAGGATGTGTTCTTGCCCCTACGCTCTTTGGAATATTCTTCTCAGTACCCTTGAACTGTGCATTTAAGGACATGAAAGATGGAGTGTATCTCCACACAAGATCAGATAGGAAACTCTTCAACCTCTCCTGACTTAAGTCAAAAATCAATGTCAAAAAGGTGCTGCAGTGGTGCGGCGACTCACTGGCGTGGCGCATCCTGCTGGTTATCCATGGAATTAGCTTTGTGCATGCAGGAGCACCCTCTGCTGGTGAATATGCCACTTGCCACTGGCCCCTATGTCCCTCCTGGACCCCTTTATGTTGGGTGCTGTCCCCTGGCAGTACCCCCACAGATCTGGGTCTCCCCTCCCCGAGGAACCCCCAACCCGCTATCCCCACCTCGTCTCACTATATGGCTACTGCCAGTCACCATCTAGCCCCCGCTCACTGGGGCAGACTGCAATGTACACGTCATTCATCACTGGCAAAGGCGGGGTTGGACCTGCTGCCTTTGCCAAACCCAGTCTGCCCCTCTGTAGCCCCATTACCTGTCCTGGCCTTTATTGAGGCCTGCAGTCTGGGGGTTCTCCAGGCTGGAGCTCCCCAGCTCCTTTAGCCTTTTCCCAGCCCTGCTCCACTCTAGGTACCTTTGTCAGCTCCCAGGCAGCCAGGTCCTTCTTCCTCAAGAGCTAGAGGGAGAGTCCTCCCAGCTCCTGGCTTCCCTGGCCTTTATAAGGCCAGCTGCCATCTGACTGGGGCATGGCCCCAGCTGTGGCGGTTTCCTCAATCAGCTGAGGCTTGCTGTTTTCCTTAGTAGCAGCTCTCATGCAGCCTCAGCCCTGTCCCAGGGCTGATTTCAAGCCCTTCAAGGCAGGAGCGGGTGGCCACCCTGCTACAAGTGCTAATGAGGGAACTTCTATTTGCTGATGATGCTGCCCACATAGCCCAAAATGAAGATCTATTACAAGAACTCATTGATTGCCTTTCCAGTACCTGTCAGGCATTTGCTCTCACAATCAGCATCAAGAAAATGGTTATATTAGGAGAGAGGGCTCCACAAGATCCTTCAATTACCTTAAAGGCAAACCAGTTAGAAGTAGTCCAAAAGTTCAGCTATTTAGGTTCTACAATGACCACCAACCTCTCACTGGATGAAGAACTAAATGTTTGCATTTGAAAGGCTGCCATCACCTTTAGCAGACTAACTAAAAGAGCATGGAACAATTCAAGGCTTACCATCAACTCAAAGCTGTACCAAGCTTGCATCCTCAGCACTCTCATGCATGGTAGGGAAACCTGGACAACTTATGCTCATCAGGAGAAAAGTTTAAACAGTTTCCACTTACATTGTTTATGCTGCATACTCAACACTAAATGGCAAGATAAAGTCACCAATGCAGAAGTTCTTCAAAGGGCAAATTTACCAACTGTGACAGCCTTGTTCAAGCAAAGATGACTGCGCTGACTGGGCCATCTGAGTAGGTTGAAAGACAAATGCATACCCAAGGACATGCTATACGGGACACTATCAGAGGGAACAAGAACAACAGGAGTCCCAAGCTTCACTATAAAGACACATGCAAGCAAGATATGAAGGAATTTGGAATTGATCTTGATCAAAGTCCAGGACAGGAGCTGGCTCCTACAGCCTAAAGACAAAAGAGCAAGCAGCTCCCAACCAAGATACATACATTTTCAATAACTGCCAAAGATCATGCAAATCTTGGATTGGCCTGTTCAGTCATATGAGACATTGCAAACCATTTATATCATAGGCTGCAATTCTCGCGCTCTCTTGCAGATGAAGTGATGCCAACACAAAGCATGGAAGATAGAACAGAAAATGCTCACATCCCCATCCAGTTCTGCTGCTTGCTCAGCATAGCTACACTAGTGCTAAGGGTCCCTCTATAGTTCCAGATGAGGGGACTGGATTTACTCTACAATGTTTTTTGTGGCTGTGTTATTTACCAGGTAGGCCAGACAGTCATCCATCTCTCTCTTGGACTTGCAAAACTGGGCTGGAAATTTCCTGAGAGCTGAGCTTCTGTGACGTACTTGGTGCTTTCTATTCCTGATCATACCTGAAATATAATAATGACAACTTCCTTCTTGGATTTGGGAACTACCACTTCCAGATGTGGTCAGAACCCAAAAGTATAAAGAAACAGAAAAATGATATATAAAAACAGAGTTTATATTTTTGGAGCTATACGTTGAATTTAAATCTTGGTCAGATTCTTAAGTTTATGTGAACCAAGTTCCTTCCTCTAATCATTATTTATTATTTCTTTCCTGTGCCGTCATAGGCCAGATCCTCAACTGTTGCCAGATGGTGTAACTCCACTTCAGTGGTTGGAGCTGTGCTGATTGACATCATCTGAAGATCTGGCCTTGTATGTTTTGTGACAAAGTTCCTCCTCTACCTTGGTGGGTCCTGCGCATATTGGCAAATTTGCTCACCTCAGTGATCTTCCCCCACAGTCTGGATCAACTCCTCCTGTGTCTGATCAGGAGTTGGGAGGTTTGGGGGGAACCCGGGCCCGCCCTCTACTCCGGGTTCCAGCCCAGGGCCCTGTGTATTGCAGCTGTCTATAGTGCCTCTTGTAACAGCTGCATGACAGCTACAACTCCCCGGGCTACTTTTCCATGGCCTCCTCCAAACACCTTCTTTATCCTCACTCTCAGCTCCTCTTGCTCCCAGCTTCTCACACACACTTCCTCTCCTCTGACTCCTCCTCCCTGACTGGAGTGAGCTCCTTTTTAAACCCAGATGCCCTGATTAGCCTGCCTTGATTGGCTGCAGGTGATCTAATCAGCCTGTCTGCCTTAATTGGTTCTAGTAGGTTCCTGATTACTCTAGTGCAGCCCCTGCTCTGGTCACTCAGGGAACAGAAAACTACTCACCCAGTGACCAGTATATTTGACCTCTACCAGACTCCTGTTCCTTCGTTTAGCCCTATGACCTCACTCCCGATCCTGTTTTTTCATTAGCTGTCCCACAAAATCATTTGGTGTCACAGACCTGTGGATCCTCCCCTTAGGCTGCGGGGAGGTCCTTTAGAAGTGGGCAGGCTTCGCCCACCCACCTCCTGGATGCCAATAAGACCAGACTCCTGTTCCCTTCGTTTAGCCCTATGACCTCACTCCCAATCCTGTTTTTTCATTAGTTGTCCCCTGGAATTATTTGGTGTCACAGACCTGTGGATCTTCCCCTTAGGCTGGGGGGAGGTCCTTTAGAAGTGGGCGGACTTCGCCTACCCACCTCCTGGATACCAATAGGACTAGACTCCTGTACCCCGCTGGTCTGGGTCTGTCACAGTTTATTGAAGTTTTTTGTCTCTCTTTTTCATGGGTGTAGTCTGGGGGGAGGCATAGGTGGGCAAGCCTCAGTCAAGCGTGGAATTTTCCATTCCCCCTCTACCTCCCCACCTCTGCCACAGATACATGGTCATGTTGGCCTGGCTGGAACTGCTCCCCCAAATATAAAAGTCAAACTACAATTATTCTCTTTCCCCTCCAAATCTCTGTGTAATAAAAATAAATTTTCTGCTTATAGATTTTATAAGAACATTTCACATTGTTTCAAGCTTCTACAAAAGTTTTCTTATTCCTGCTTTTGCTTAAGAGCTATTTTCTTTAGGTTCCTGTGACAAATACATTTAATGCTTCAATGAAATTCCCTACAAATCATTTTTTAACTTTAGATGCTGAACAAAAGGAATTAATTGCTGTGTGCATAATGGCCTTCATGATAATTGTCAAAGAAAGAAGGGAAAATCAATACACCACAACTAACCAATAAATCTTTAATAGGAGAATTTAAAATATTGCTTTACAGAAATTTGATACACTTAGATTTCTGCTGCGTTATGGAAGCTTAAACAAAAGTGCAAGAGTGGAATATATTTTTTTCAGTGTTCTGAGCCTCATGTTAGGCCAACTAAATCCCTTTGACTTTAGTAATTTGCATATTCAAATACTGTCTTAATCTGAAAGATGTTACAATTGAGTAGAACAATGAACTACTAATTATGGATCATTCTTTTTTTCCTTTTGTCTTTTTTCAATCATACCCCCACTCTCTATGCACTTCAGTATATTGTATGAAATTGTATACTGCTAAGTGACAACAGAAAAATATTCTAATTCCTCTCTATGGCTAATAACCTCTTGTTTCATAAGCATCTGCTATGTTGTATTCCCTGACTCTTTCTTCTTTCTCATGGAGATCCTTGAAATACCTCTCTATGGCTCAAGATCTTTCTCTTGCCAATTTTTTTTGGAGTCTGAGTTTGATACCATGTCTATTTCAAAATGAATTCTCTTTCTGTTGATGACTACAGCTGGGCAAAACTTCATAGATTCCTTTCATGGATTTTTTCTCCCAATTACATTCTCAACATTCCCCCTTCCCCCCATTTTGCAAATTTTTAGTCAACAACCAGCTGCAGGAAAGCAGTAAAAAGAGATGATTATTTATTAAAATCAATCATAATGCTCAACTCACAGGTCTTTTATTTTCAAAATGTTGTACAAACATTATTGGCTTTGTCCTACGTTCCTTATGTATCTGGACCTCACGCTGAAATCACCAAAAGTTTTTACTGTGCAGGGAATGAATATCATGTCGTAACTTATTAATAACTATATATTTTGGTAACTTAGTGGAAAAACACATGTTTGGGCCAATGATAAATCTAAAGTATCACTGTTTGGTTAAACAGAAGAAGAGAATTTCCCATAACATTAAACAGGCTGTTTGTAGGAGAATGAACCTTAGTACCAAGTAGAGGTGTTCAAGATGTCTGTTCCATGATTACGATATCAGAGCTGGCATCAGCTAACACCCATTATAGTTAAGTTTGAGAAACAGTGTCTGTTGAAAATACCTGTTTTAATACACACACAATATTCACATGACAGGTGCCTTCCCAAAGTAAATTAAAAAACCAAAAGGCAAAATCTCTTCAACCCATATTTGAAAGTGTATGTGTGGGAGAGGGAAGGAAGAGATAACATATTTGACATTGTTTTCAAAAAAAAATCTAACAAACTTGATTTTTAAAACAGAGGCTCAACAAAAATGACTGAAGGTTATCTTCATTGACTACTAGTGCCTTTGCCTAATTGGAGCCCGGTTGAAGTGAGTGGATGAAAAATAAGTAAATTTTAACCAATTGAAAAACTACATTTGAGCATGCTTAGAAGACATCTGTTAAGTTTTGCAGAGCCTAATAGAGTTCTGTTCCTTTGTGATACTCTTGCATATTCTACCAGTTTACCCAGCAGAGAGGCAGCTGCTCATGCATTGCTGCTGAGCCATTCTGCATGAGGGAGGAAGGTAAATGTCTTACTGAAACACAACTAGCAAGATCCTCCAGAGAAACTGCCTTAGCATCAAAGGCAGGTGAAACAAGGGAGCATGCTTACACACACAAAAATCACACAATTTTTTAGAGCATCTTCAGAATTTTTGTGGCATTGTGCAGTGTTCTGTCAAAAACCTTTTAATTAGTAAAATAATTGCATATTAGTTTCTCTCGTGTTCTGTTGTGAAGATGGTATCACCACATTCTAAAGAGATTTGTTGCTCCTGACCTCATAGAAAACTCTTTCAACAATTGATAGCAGCATCAATGGTGAAAACTTACCTCCTCCTAATCCCATTCACCTCAGTAAAATGAAAACTTCATGTAAAGAGGAGATTCTTCAGTTTGGGGGAAAGCACTGCAAGTTGCTATAGCCAACCAACATAGCTCACCTCTCCTTGCACCCATAGAGCAGCACAGAGCCAACAGAGCAAAAGCAAGTCTTAAGATTATTTCTCCCAGGTGCCTTAGACTGCAAGACAAGCATGTGCTACTGCTTTATGCGACCTCTATGCTGACAAAACAGCCTGACTCTTAATAAAAATGCAACATTGCTATAAAATGGTTCTTTTACACTTCAAAGTTACTGTCAGTATGATGAACATCCCATGAACTATTTTGCTAATGTGACAAAACGGTAAAATCCATTAACATCTAGCCTTCTCCAGCATTACCTAAGATAGTCTTCCCACTGGTACTCGCAGGTGAGTTAGCTTGTATTCTGCACCTCATGAACCAGAAAGCACTGTGATGAATATCCTAATCATTCATTTGAATTCTGACCGGGATGGTAGTTCTGAAATATAGATGGCAAACTCTTCTGCTTATCTGTTGTTAATCCACCTATTCCTTATAAACCTTAACAGGCTCAGACCTAGGTGGGAAATATCCAAGTAAATTAGTTATTTTTCTGCACATTTTGGGCTGGATGTTCAGATAGTGTCAACAGAGATTCACTGACTTACACTGTCTGGGGATATAGCCCATTATTTGTTCAGTTTACAAATATATTATAAATGAACTCCTGTTTCTCTCAGATTTGGGGCATTTGTAAGATGGTGGCTGTCTTTGTCATAGAATCATAACTACATATTTAACTTAGATATAAAAAGAACTAAATGTGTGTACATTAAAGGAGAGCAGATTATTCTTAACACGTTATAGCAGTTTCAAGTAGTTACTGCTATAGGAAAAGTTACATATAAACATTTATTACAAACCTGTTTTTAAATGTTCATACCTTAGTCAGATTTTCTCTTTGGGAGTAGTTTTGCATGCTAGGTCACAATCAAATCTGTGGTGGTTATTTTTGTAGAAAGTTTGAGCAAAATCCATCAATACTTTTAACTTTTTATTTAACCAAGCAACAAGAACTATGCACAGCATAGAAAGAGAAAGTAAAGTTATATGGTAACATTGATAGATACCCAGATATCAGAATAAATAAGGGGAGAGATCCCATTAGCAGAAAACAGTTGTTACATCAATCTAAGTCATTTATACCTAAGAAGTCCAAAAATATTGTCCCATTTTTCATAAGAATCAGATAATCTTTCCTTGTCACTGTAAGAAAGTTTGTCTGAAGGGACAAATTCTGGTCAATTCAGTCATGTAGTGAATGTGGGTGCTTGTAAATTGTCCAGACCTAAGGAATACATTTATAGTACATGCCAAAGTTGACAGAAATACAAGGATAATCAGCTCCAGTTTTATAAAGTACAATTATCTGAGTCCATGTCTATATAGGCAGAATGCACAATGCTAAAAAAACAAAACAAAAAAAAACATGATATTAAACATTACTTTGCCCTTCATGTGGACAGAGGTAATCATGCTTAAAAATGGGTTAGCTGGTCATAGTTAAGACTAGAGGGAAGATCCAGTAGGGTGAGGGTTAACCATAAAATCGGATCTGAATTTTCTAACACATCTTTTCTCAGTAAAGATACGCCTAGGGTTGCCAGCTGTTTAATCACACAAACTCAAACATCCTTGCTCCCCCTGCCCCAAAGCCCTGCCCCGCCCCTTCTCACTCCATTTCCCTCCTTCATCTCTCGCTCTCCCCCACCCTCACTCTCTTTCCCCAGGTGGGGGTTCGGGTGCAGGAAGGGGTGTGGGCTCTGGGAGGGAGTTTGGGTGCAGGAAATGGCTCAGGGCTGAGACAATGTGTTGGGGTGCGGGAGTGGGTTCAAGGTGCAGGCTCTGGGAGGGAGTTTGGGTGTAGGAGGGGGCTGAGGGCTGGGGCAGGGGGTTGGGGTGCATTGGGGAGTGAGGGGTTCAGGCTCCAGCCAGGTGGCACTTACCTCATATGGCTTTCAGAAGTGATCGGCATGTCTGGCTCCTAGGTTCTGGAGTGGCAAGGCAGCTCTGTGTGCTGCCCCTGCCTGCGGGCACCCCCCCAGCTTCCATTAGCCAATGAGAGCTGCAGAGTCAGTGCTCTAGGTGGAGGCAGCAAGCCGAGACCCCTGTGCGTAGGAGCCAGAGGGATGTGCCAGTCGCTTTTGGGAGCTGCACGGAGCCAGGGCAGGTAGGGAGACTGCCTTAGACCTGCTGCACCACTGACCAGACTTTTAATGGCCTATATTAAAATCTCCCCAATTGGTTTCAGTAGCCTCTGGGAGATTGATTTTGATTCTGGGAGACTCCCGGACATTCTGGGAGAGTTGGCAACCCTAGATATACCATGAGATGGATGAATAGTAGCACATGAGTTGAGCACAGTGGGATATCAACATGACACTGAGAAGGAGTTATTTTCACATATTGGGAGCATAAAAAATGCTAGCTATGATATTGTTCCAATACTAGATAAAGGTGCTTAAATTGTCAGTCATGAGGCAGAAAAAGCTTGAGTAATCACTATGGCTTTTTTTGTTCTGTATCTGGAAAGAAGTGGGATGATGTATTCATATTGCTGCTTCTTTTTGGCATGAGTGGTTAGCCAGTATTTAGGGTCTTGCTAGGTTGTTTCCTTGAGCAGGGGAAATTGATGATTATGAGTCAGGTACTTCTTTGGTGCAATCCTGCTTATAAACAAAGAATGAACACAAAGTTCTGTTTCTCTTCATACAGTGGAAATGGCAGTTTCTTTGCTTGTAAAGCCAGATCATCTTTTCTAACTGGTGCTCTGCCCAAAAGAATCTTTGCTTCCTCTCAGAGCCCTGCTTACTACTACTTTTCTGCTCCTTAAACAAACACAGACACAAACAGCTGCCACCTCTCATCCCTTATGGCTTAATTTGTAATTGGTTTTGTCATATGGCCCATTTCCTTAGGTGGTGTATCCAATAACAAAGAATATAGGACATACTTACAGGATGGTGGACTGTATGCTGAAATGCAGTGTCTTTGGGGGAAAAAAACCTGAAGGAGTCATCAGGGATAATCAGTCGAACTTGAGTTCTCAATGAGATGCTGTAGCTAACAAGCCCAGCACAACCCGTGGATGTATAAACAGAGAACTATTCAGTAAGAACAGGGAGCTGTATACATCATTAGTGAGACCGTTACCATACTATGTCCCCTTCTGGTGATCACACATTAACAAGAATGCTGAAAAATTGGAAAGGGTTCAGGAAACAGCTGCAGGAATTATTAGAGATCTGGAAAATATGTCTTACAGTGAAAGAAGGTTAAGAGGTGACTTGATGGCAGTTGGCAAGTACCTACATGTACTTATTTCTGATAGAAGATGTCTCTTTAATCTAGCAGAAAAGGCATTAATAAGAACCAGTGACTGGAAACCGAAACAATAGAAATTCAGACTACACATAAGAGACACATTTTTCACAGTGAAGGTACTTAACCAATGGAACAATTTACCTAGGGATATGCTGGGTTCTCCATTACTTGAAATCTTTTTTTTGAGCCTGGATATTTTTCTCAAAATATTTTTTAACTCCAACAGAAATTATGGGCTATGATGCTGGAATGACTTTGGCCTGTGTTGTATGGGAGGTAAGAATACATGATCATAATGGTCCCTTCTGGCCTTAAGATCTATGAATGTATGAAATATAGAAACGTCTAAATCTCTCCCCCCAGGTCATCTTCACTTTGTCTTTTTTCTCAGCTCCTCCCTGCCTTCCTTTTTTATGTAAAACATCCAACGAAATGGGAAGCAAAAGAAAAATCCTCCCAATTTTTTCTCTCTTTCTTATTGTCACATATAAACAAGTTTTTGATTATGTGCGGTCATTAAAAACCCCACTGCACTATTCATGAGAATAACTGTGTTAATACCCCAGTGTATTGTTCAAATTCTAATTCAGGTACTTACATTCTGTCTACTAAAATCTTCCCTGTAGCTTCATTTGTTCTTCACTTCCTATGCTAACTAAGATCCTGATCCTGCAAACAATTGTACATGTGAATAATTCTACTGGGGTCAGTGGGACTGTTAACATGGGTCGATGTTTGCAGCATTGGGACCCCCACTAATGTAGTGTGGCTTTGCACAGTTAAACAGCTGCTGCACTTCAGAGGTGGGTGAAGTGATTCCTATAGATCACTAACTTCTTTCACTGATATTTGAAGGCTTCACTCATATTTTTAAACCACTAGTGGTTCTTTGAGTGCTGGTCACCATGTGTGTTCCCCATTTGAGTACACACGTGCATTATGTGGCTGAGATTGGAGATTTCTAGCAAGTAGTGGCTGCCAGTACACACCTGCACAGTCTCCTTGTGCTCCCAACTGAAGATATAAAAGGCAATGTGGAATGATGCATCTCCAGTTCCTTCTTACTGCTGTGTGGCCTGAGTCAGAATTCTGTGTCCAAAATAAGCTGCTTCTACTTCAGAATCCATAAATATATATTGCAAATATTTTTAATAATCTTACCCTTTGTCTTTTTAGTGCTTTAGTGTTTTATAGCTACTACAGTTTGTTTAGTATTTACCATCTTGGGGAGCATCTCCCTGTGGAGAAGGATGATGCCCAGAGTCCTGGAATTTAAGAACTGTATCTTTCCCCATTCCTTCTCTGTCAACAGTGAACACAAGTGCAGGCTTTGCTGCCTGGGGAGTCTCATATTGTCACCAAGTACTGCATCAGCTGCTCCTTTCCACCTCTGAACCCATGAGGGATGAGAGGTCTATGTAGTAAGAGGAGACCCTGTGATATTAATCTTGGTATCAGAGCCCTGGTATGAGGCCTAAGGCCTGAACTAAAGTAATGTTCAAGACTTTGCTAACATAAAGCAAAGTTAAGCTGTGAGCCAGAGGCAAGCCCTGCTCACAGAAGTTGGCAAGGAAAGGCTGATGCTGCAAGAAGATATGTACCTAAAAGGTACTGAACACTAGATATCAGAACATTCACATACTTGTACATTCCATACAGATAACAAGGAACAGACTGACCCATCCCAATGACAGGGGCAAAAGGGTAATATGATGGATACAGTTGTTTTGTTCAAACCAACATGTACAAGGTGAGAGGCGGCACCTTACCACGTAGAGGGGTTGTACCTTGCTACGTAGAAGGGTTGCACCTCAATACGTCAGGAGTGATGTGTAACTTGTTTGTACCTGTGTATAAGAATGTATCCCTGGGGCGGTGTCTTTGTCCGGCCGAGGGGGCAGTGGAAAGTCCCGCCACTGACTGAGCCGAGTCCATTGCCAAGAGGCACTTTCTCATAGTATGCCCTGAGTTAGGCTAAGAAACCTACAGGGAACTGCCATTGTGTCCATACGGCAATAAACCTGGCCGACGTGCCTTTGCACCTTACTAGACTCTGTGGTCATTGGAGGTTCTCTTCGGGTCTGCTGTGTCAGCTATTTGCACAAAGCTGGGATGGCACACAGAGGGCACACATGCACACAGCCGAGTGATACCAACATTGGAGAGAGCAGAGCACCACACCAGTAGCATCTGACAACAGTCTATCTGTGGAAACATCTCGTGGAGAAGGCCATGAGACCTCAGTTAGACCTAGGCCAGGGAGAACTCCCTGTACAGTAGCCTCAGACTGCAAGCAGCACCCCTCCAAGCACAAGCGCTGGAGTACAGGCTGTCACAGAGTGTGGGTGAGCACCTCCCCACTCCTGCAATTCACTGTGACTATCAGCCAGCCAGTAAAACAGACGGTTTATTAGATGACAGGAACAGAGTCTAAAACAAAGCTTGCAGGTACAGAGAATGGGATTCCCTCAGTCAGGTCCATCTTAGGGGGTAGGGAGTCCAGATCCCATTCTGGGCCTTCCTCCATTTCCCTGGTCAGCTCCAAACTGAAACTCCCTCAAGCCCCTCCTCTAGCCTTTGTCTCTTTTCTGGGCAAGGAGGCCATCTGATCTCTTTGTTCTCCAACACCTTCAGTTGGCAGCTTGCAGAGGAGGGGCCCAGGCCATCAGTTGTCAGGAGACAGGGTGTTGGCCATTCTCTGTGCAGACAGCATCATACCTGCCTCTAGGGCTCTGCAACAATCACACACCCTTATCCCACCACCTTGATACTTAAGAAATGCATAGGGGAAACTGAGTCACCCACACAGTATTCAGAGAAAACATTAAGAATGTTCCCACTTCATCACACAGGCCAAAACCATTAAGCCTAAGAAACCCTCTTACAAGAGTAGGGGATAAGATCATAGGCACAAAAAGAGATCCCTGTCCAGATTTGCCTCTACAAAATAAGATCTTCCCCTGTCTCAGTCCAAGTCAGCTGAGTCTTTACCTGTGGCCCCTACGGAATTAGGTCTGCTTAAAATTTTCTGTCCAAGAAATGAAGGTGTGACAGATCTAATGATTCCAGCTCCATCTCAAAAAATGAAAGATTGGCACCTTTGGCTCTGATGGGAAGGTTCACATTGGACTTCATTCAATGGTTCCAGTATTTTACAGGTGGGGTCCTCTTAATAACAGCTGATTGGATGCACTGGATGTCCTGGTCCTGACTAGTAGGACTCCTCCAACTCCAAGAAGGATGGAAAGCTTTACCTCACTGAAGGATATTTTTGCTTTGCCCTATATATGATTTCCTCTCCTATTGGACCCTCAGAGACATTTCAAAACCAGAAAAATTATCTCAAGGAGAATAGCTTATTTCCCTATCATGTTCACAAGCCAGGGCATTCTTCCATCAGTACCAACAGCACTGCCAATAGAACAGGAATCTACCTTCTCATAGGACTAATTCAATATTCCAGACAAGACTTCTTCTCCCCCCACCAAGGATAGCCAGCCTTAGGAAGCCTTGGAGCTACCCTCCTCCCAGTTATAACTACCCAGGCGACCATTGGTACCCAATGCCTTGGGGCCCATATGATCAGTCAATCTTTCTTACTGGCCATACTGGGTTCGATGGGATTGCTATACTAGATTATCTGGATTCATGCAAAATCAACCCTACCCTCTTCTCCCAGCTGATACCAACTGACTAACTGGAGTTTGCAAAGAAGGAGTTGAGATGGAACTGCCAGTCCCACTGGTTCTGACAGGTATGGCATCCTCCTCACCTGTTGAGGCAATTGGTCCATCATCTCTGTCTCCACTTGATGACCACAGGCAGTACCAGGAGCTTTGGCAGAAGGTGGCAACCAAGCTCCATACCCCCCTTGAGGAGTTCCATAACACACAACACAATCTTGTGGACATCCTATAGCCCTCTGCCCTTAGCAGATTGGCCCTCTGAGTCAACAAGGCCATTTCAGAACCCACTGGAACTGTGTGGCAGATCCTTGCCTACTGTGCCCATACTCCAAAAAGGGCTGAAAAACATTATTTTTATACCAGTTAAAACAGCAAAGTTCCTGTTTACTCACGCTATATCCAGATCCTCTAGTGGCTCAGATGGCCACCGTAAGGTCCCGGATTCTGCACCTAAGACTGCTCCAACTGACAAGGGTGCCATGATCTTCTGGGGAGGAAAGTATTTTCATTCGCCAGCCTCCAATTCAGACACTGTTAGCAAAGTATTATTTCACAAACTATTCCACATTTGTGAAATTCAGATACAAACTTCCCCAGGAAGACAGGGCTCAGTTCCAAGCCCTTACTGAGGGAGGCAGCTTCATGACTAAAACTTCATTCCTGGTGTCTAGAGCCATTGCCACAGCCATTATCACATTCATAGTCATGAGGAGCAAATCACAGCTTCACTCCTAAGGGTGCTTCAGGGAGCTCCAGAACGCCATCAAGTACCTGCCTTTTGATGAGTCTAATCTCTTCAGTGTGAAGACTAATGAGTCACTACATTCTCTTAAGGACTGTAAGGCAACCTCCCGCTCCCTGGGCATTTATATCTTAGTCTCAAAAACAGAACACCACAAGCAAACTTACAGATTCAGACCCATGCGAGTAATTTTACCACCAGTGTCCTTAAGAATTGCAACGTAAATGACAGAGGGTGTGGTGCAAAAATTTGACTTCCTTCACCTCTGCTGCTGCCCAACCCCACTCACCACCCAAAGTGTTCCTTTTGACTGGACACTTGAGAACTACATAGCAATATTGATGTCATGCCACACTTCTCACCAAATCTTTGGTGGTCACTTTGCCCACTTTGCGCAAAACTGAAGAACAACAACAGACAAATGGGTGCCAGAGGTCATCCACTCTGGCTACACAGTCAAGTTTATCTCAACTTCCTAGGACCTTATCAATCCCCACACTCATGAGGAAATCCTTCAGCAGCAGGTGAACTCTATCATTCAGTGAGGGGCCACAGAACAAGTGCCATCACAACATTAAGGGAAGGGATTCTACTCCCCATGTTTCATAATTTCCAATAAAAATGGAGGTTATAGACTAATTCTCATATCTACAATACTAAATGACTTTATTCACAAATCAAAATTTTGTTTGATTACACTAGCATAAATATTTCCCTCCCTGGAAGAGAACACATGGTTGATGGCTCTCAACATGAAAGATGATTACTTTCATGTGGACATTAACTAGTCACCCAGATGGTTTCTCATGTTCATCATAGGACAGGATCACTATCAGTTCAGAGTACTTCCATTAGGGCTGACGACACAACCAGAGTCTTCACAAAGATCTTCTCTCTGGTGGGAGCCAAGATCAGATACTATGGCAATGCTATCTTCTTGTATCTGGATGACTGACTACTAATTGGCAGATGGAGCCAGGAGGTCCAGTTGGTGACACTATTCCTACTCCATCTTCAGACATTATTGTCAATCTGTGAAAGCAAATAAAAGCCCACTTTAACTCCCATGAAAACTATAGATTTCATAGGAGAGGCCCCAGACTTATCCTAAGTGAAGGCCTACCTTCCTACAGACAGATTCCAGAAAGTGAACAACCTGATTACACAAGTCACCCTCAGTCCTTGTACCACAGTTAGAATCTATCTTTCCCTACTAGGCCATATTGCCACGTATAAATAAGTAACACTGTTCACCAGGCTTTGCCTCCATTGCTTGCAGGCCTGGCTCTGGTCTGTTTACTCACCAGGCAGGGCCAACATGAATACCAGACAACAATTCCTCAAAAGGTCAGGGCCTTTCTTGTATCGTGGACAAAACCAGAATAATGATGGACAATGATCCCACATTTTCACAGGCCTTGGGTGGCAGGCCAGTTCTTGCCCACAGCAACCTGCCAACTGAAACATATTCTCACCAGTAACTGCACACCACACCATAGTAACTTTAGCTCAGGAACCAATCCATGCAACAAACCTCGATGCCAACATATCTACACCAGCGACACCATCACAGGACCAGGGCCGGTGCTTCCATTTAGGCCACCTAGGTGGTCACCTAGGGCGCCAGGATTTGGGAGGGCGGCAGACAGCTCCAGTGGACCTCCCGCAGGCGTGCCTGCGGATGGTCTGCTGGTCCCGTGGCTCCGGTGGAGCATCCGCAGGCACACCTGTGGCAAGTCCACCAGAGCCGCGGGACCAGCGGACCATCTGCAGAAACGCCTGCGGGAGGTCCACCGGAGCCTCAGGACCGGCAAGCCGGTCCTGCGCCTAGGGCACCAAAAACCCTCGCGCCGCTCCTGCACAGGACCTAACCAGATCAGCCACACCATCACCAGTTCATTCACCTGCACGTCCACCAATGTAATATATGCCATCATATGCCAGCAATGCCCCTCTGCTATGTACATTGGCCAAACTGGACAGTC
>NC_133769.1:192389774-192391265 GCF_003597395.2 Chelonoidis abingdonii
TTGCTTGCATATATATACCTGCCCCTGGAAATTTCCACTGCATGCATCTGACACAGTGGGTATTCACCCACGAAAGCTCATGCTCCAAAACGTCTGTTAGTCTACAAGGTGCCACAGGATTCTTTGCTGCAAAACCAGAACAGTGATGAATGGGAGTCCCTTTCCTTCCACCCACACCCAAAGCATCCAGAATTACAGATGCATTACTCATAGGATGGGGTGCCCATATGGACAATCATACTGCACAAGGTACATGGTTACCTTGTGGGGCCAAACTGTATATCTCCAGAAACTCGGGGCTGTTTGTGTAGTGTGAAAAAGCATCCCTCTCCATTATACGGTTCTGTTACATACAGAAAATGTCAGACAATATGATGACTATCTTTTTATATAAACGAATAGGATGGAGAGACATCTCTGCTTCTTCTATGTATTGAGACAGTGCATTTATGGAACTGGTGCATTAGGAGCCATATCACACTCTCAGCAACATACCTACCAGATGCTCAGAACTCTCTGGCAGACAGTCTCAGCAGGCACTTCTCCACAGACCACCAGTGGGAAATACATAACTACATCTTGAATGAAATCTTCAGCCAGAGGGAAGGCCATCTTGGAATCTTGTTTTCCTCCCAAATAAACAAGAAATTCAATTTCTATTGCTTCGGAGTTGCACTAGGCTGAGATCCCAAGGGTGATGCCCTTTTATATTGGCCAAACTATCTGAGCTTTGCTTTCCTCCCATTCTGCTGCTGCTTCAGGTTTTGTGGGAATTTTTTTCATGACAGGGTCATCCTCATCACACCAAACTGGCTCAGACAGTTTTGGTTTCCAGACCCTCCTACGAATGTCCACCAGTCCTTCCATCACTATCCAACCCTTCTGGAGCTGGTAACTCAGGAGAATGGCAAGATCAGAGATCCCAACCCAGAGTCTCTTCATCTCTTGGCCTGGTATTTGGATGGGCATCAGACCTAGAGAACTCAGAGTTCAGAGGCCACCCAAACTATCCTCCATCAAAACTGAAATGACTCCACCAGAAAATGACATATGGCCAAATAGAGACAGTTCTCTATCTGGCCTTTTCAGAACAAATTATTCCGAGAAGCCTTGGGTATTCCTATTGTTTTAAACTACCTACTTACGCTCAAAACATTGGGCCTGTCCATTAGCTCTCTGTGGGTCCACTTAACAGCAATAAGTGCATTCCATCCTCCAGTTGAAAGCTATGCTGTTTTTACTCATCCAACAATAATCAGATTCCTGAAGGGCCTTATTAGGACTTTTCCGCTGGTGGTGAAACCAATACTGCAATGGGATCTTAATCTTGTACTTTCAATACTGTGGCAAATTGCCGGTACTGTTCTCTGGGTCTCGCGCTTTCTCTTCTCTGGGGTAGGTTCAGGGCGATATTGCTTGCCTCTGAACCAGTTCTTAATCACTCCCCTAGTGTCCTTGGAGGAGGGGAGTGGAGAGGGAGGGACCTGGGCC
>NC_133769.1:192393187-192435667 GCF_003597395.2 Chelonoidis abingdonii
GAGAAACACAAAGACCCAGAGTACACAATTCCCGCCCCTGACTCTTAAAAAAATCCAGTTCTCTGATTGGTCCTCTGGTCAGGTGTTTGGTTCCCTTTGTTCACCTTTTACAGGTAAAAGAAAATTAACCCTTACCTTACCTATCTACTTATGACATTACCAATCACCCATGTTTGGAATATACATAGCACTTGAAGGAATCTAACTGGAGATTCTTTGAGATGTATTCTGTATTCTTCTGCCTGCTCCCTTCCTCTATTCTTTGGTTCTTATTTGATTCATCATAAGAGGGAGAAATAGACAGACATTGGTACACACTGTCCTTTATATCCTTGATTAGGAGCACAAGGATCACAACTGGACAAGTGAAGACCAAAGAACACTACTTGCTAGAAATCTCTGATCTCAGGCACATGCTGATCATGCATACCCCCATCTGGAAGATAGATGGGGACTGCACATCTTAATGAACCTCTTGTTAAAGGTAAGCAATCTTCAAATATCCTTGGATGAAAGGGACAAAAGAACAAGAAGCTATTAGTATTATAAATAGATATTTTGAAGACCTATATTCTCTCCTGGGATATAGTAGAACCAGTTATGCTGAATGCAGTAGTACCTGTGTGTTTCTGTCTCAGGCCAGAATTTGATTCAAAGATATTCAAAGATTTGTTCAGAATGATAAATATGTTAATTCATATGGGTTAGGACACAGGTCGGCAACCTTTCAAAGAAGAGCCATTTTTTTGTTTTTGTCTCTGACCAAAATATTTTGAGAGCTACTTCACATGCAAAGCTACTTGCAAAGATAGAATTTATCAACTAATAATAATTGAACATATTAAAGTTATTACTACTCACCAATACTTTTAATGCGACTAGAATCTAGGCACTTCAGCGAGGACTGTACCAGACTGCTCACAGCCTGGGTATGTAGCCACGGTCTTAAACCATGCTGGGTCCATGCTGCTGCATATTTAATGATATATTTAGCCAGGGTAGCAAAATTAAACCTAGTAGAGCTGCAATCACGCTTCTGATTGCAATGTAGGCACACCCCCTGTGTTTGTACAGCACCCACCTAGCACAATGGGGACCTGGTCTCAGTTGGGTTCTATTGATGTTACGGACATACACATAGAATTGGATCCATCTCTCTTGCAAATACTTGCATTCATATTTGGGTTTGTTAAAATGCGTTTGCTACAGGGCCTGCTGTGACATGACAGTCCCTCAAGTGAGGCTCAAAATAAGGCCAGTATCCTGGCAAGGGTTCACAGTTATTCGATGTCACTGTACAATATGTGTGCACCCTGGGGGCTGAGTGGTCTCTGCCCTTCTGAATCACAGGGTGCAGAAGCATTGCGTATCTGAGACGATGCAATTACTACACCTGTGTTGTGGTGGATTATGTGCTTATGAGCACCGCACCCTGGCTTTGTATCAAACTCCAAATCCCCTGCATGCAAACTTCCCACTTCTTCTGTTTGGTGCAAGTCTTCCTTGATTACAAACCAGGGGATTGAGGTCCAGGCGTGGGGGGGAGGGGGTTCAGAGCCTGGGAGTGAGTTTGAGTGCAAGAGGGGGTTCTGATCTGGGTCAGGAGATTGGGGTGCAGGAGGGGTTGCAAGGTGTAGGCTCCAGCCGGGAGGCACTTACCACAGGCAGCTCCATGGTGGCACCACAGCAGGGCTCATCACGCTGCCTGCCTTCCCTGGCTCCACACTGCTCCCAAAAGTGTTTGGCTGCTGGCACATGTCTACGTTCCCATGGCGGGGGGGAGGGCGGGTCCATGTGCAGCACCCACTGCCAGCACTGCCCTCACAGCCAAAGGGAGCTGTGGGGATGGGTGCTTGCGGGCAGCACACGGAGACCCGCTATCCCTCTTCCCCCCCAGGGGCGAACAGAGACATGCCAGCCGCCAGCCACTTCCTGGAGCTGCAGGGCTCCAGAGTAGGCAAGCAGCCTGCTGAGCCCTGCTTCACCACTGCCGGGGAACTGCCTGTGATAAGCACCTCCTGGTCAGTGCCTCCACCTTACACCCCCTCAAAAAATTGCTGCCTGCAAGTGGGCAGCTAAAGAGCCACATGTGGCTTGGGAGCAGCAGGTTGCTGACTCCTGGTCTAGAAAATTAGATTTTTATTGAGGCATGGGGATGAAGGCCAATCACTGAAAACAATTTTGAAGCTGATTATCTTTAAAAAAAGCATCCTCTTCTACCTATATTTTTCCACTTAGGTACCAAAATGAAGATTTTATTCAACCAAAAATATCAAGTCTAAGTAGTTCCAATGTACAACAATCATAATAAAAATGCTTAACTCATATCCAATTTAAATAGTTCCAATTTTCAATAATCACAATAGAAATGTGTGACTCTTATATAGCATTTTTCATCAGTGAATCTCAAAGTGCCTTACAAATCACTTTATTTGGTGATTGTCCCATAATCTTTTTTGGCCTCGTGATTTGGCAATTATATTTGCCAATCAATTTTTCCTGTTTTCTAATTATAACTAGATATTTGAGAACTAGTTTTGCCAAATTTGAGCCTCCATTTTGCCACTAGAGCAGCCTGAGTGAATGCTTTAATCGGGGGTGAAAGTAAGTTAAAGGACTTACTGGTACTCCAGAGTCCTGGGCAGGGGCTGGGTCTCAACCGGAAGAGGCGGGGACTTTAAATGAAGATTTAAAGCCCCGGGGTTCCAGCTGTGGCTGGGAGCCCCAGGGCCTTTAAATCATCCCTGGAGCTCCAGGACTCAGTGAAGATTTAAAGGGCCAGGGCTCCACACAGGGGCTGGAGCCCTGGCCCTTTAAAGTGCCACCCGAGCCCATCTGCTCGAGCCTAGGGTAGCGACAGCAGGGCTCTGACAGTGATTTAAAGGGCCAGGAGGTTCTGCTGCTGCAGGGAATCTCGGCCCTTTAAAACACCACCCAAGACCCGCTGCCTGAGCCCCAGCAGAAGGGCTCTGGAGGTGATTTAAATGGTCCTGGGCTCTGGCCACTGCAGGGAGCCCTGGGCCCTTTAAATCGCCAGCCTAAGGAAACCAGTCAGGTCCAGCATGATGTACCGGCTCCCGGTACACCGTACCTACCTGTACCAGCTTACTTTCACTTCTGCTTTTAATAAGAAATGGTTTAAGTTAAGAAGGAAGTTTTGCAAACCTTAATAAATAAATAAAAAATTCTATGGTTTTGTGAATCCAAATTGCTACAGAGTTCTCTCTCTGTGCACAGTATTTACTATTAAAGTGCCAGTGTAATGGTTGTGATCTTGATGGTCATCAGAGATTTTACTGAGGACTTCCAGACATAATTCATGAGCCTCTCAGAATCAGCTAAACGAAAGACTCATATCCTCTGTGTACCAGGAACAGAGAGATGTGTAATAACAATACACGTTAGACCAAACCAAGATGGTGATGTGTGTTCACAAGTCCTCAAGGAATGCTTGCTAACAGTAAACATAATCCTGTTTTATAAGTTTTCATTTTGATTAAAAAATGATATCCTGTTAAAATGTGTTTTTTCTTCTTTCCTGATCATGTGTCTGCCTGAAGATCATTTACCCCTTAAAACCTGTTATGTGGAAGTTTGGGTGTTAAGCAAAGTGCCAACCAAATTCACAGTTCCAAGGGTTAGATAATCAATTCCAAAGCTGAGAATGAACAGCTTGATGGGTTTGAAGTACACAGATTATTTTCTCTGAAAGATATGTATGACAGTCATTCTCAACCTTTTGCTACCTAAGCATAGGCTAATCACAATTGCAAAAATACTGTACCCTATAAATCTCTATTATTATTTTTTTATTTCCTTTCCTTTCTCCAGGAACATATTTGAAGCAATCAGTGGCAAAAGAAAAAAAGAAAATGGAGGATGTACTGTATCATTTCTTCATTCTTTACAAAAACAAATTAAGAATGTAGTGGATAGTGTTTCTCTGGCAACAGAGGTGAGCACTTACAACACCTTTCCTTTTCCAGGTAGCTGTTTACACACTGTTACACGCACATCGGACAATAGTAAGTGTTGTCTTGGAAAACAAGAGATCCACAGCCCAGTTAATAAGAAAACTTGGTTCCATTGCCACTAGATTTTCATTTCATAGCTGCAGAAAGCAGTGTTCCTGTGTACTTAAGTACAATGCACTTGACACATGTGTACTTAGGTACTTTCAATATTCTATATTTAGTACTGGTATTTGAATACATTTTAAAGGCTTCTAAAGCATAAATAACTTTATTTGCAAGTATTTTATTTGAAACAATCACATTCCACCCAACTGTTCCAGATTCTGGTTGGCAACAAGAATTGACTGTCCTGGCTTGGGAGCTTCAGGCCCTGAGTTCTGGCTAGCAGGGCTTTTTTCTGTTGACCCTACTGTTGCACCAGGAGGAAGGATGGAAGCCTCACCTCCTTCACTTCTGATTGGTCACTGCAACTGGCAATGGGGAGACTCACTCCCCTCTTCAGAATGATATGCTGTCTGTAGTGTGTGTGTGTGTGTGTGTGTGTAAAGTGGGAAATTTTAAATGTATTGACATTGTTATTCTACGCTTTATTTGTGTACCTGAATAAAATGTCACTGTTGTTCTTTTTTTCTCTTCCACTATGTGATTTAAGTTAGTTAAGTAGCTGTCCATATATTGACCAGACAATATTAGGGAACACAGGACTTGAAAATACTTGTACTTGTACTTTTAGTTATAAATGCATAAGTACTATATACGGATCATACTTATACAGGTACTTATAACTCATTGGTCCCCAACGTGGTGCCCGTGGACGCCATGGAGCCCACCGGGGCATTTATGTGTGCCCACCTAGTGCCCAGCAGGGGTGAGAAGCCACAGCCCCCCACCTGTTGGGAACAGAGAACTCTGGGGCTCGCAGGCTGCAGGCGGCGGTGTTCTCTGTCCACGGCAGGCGCGGGGCCACGGCTTCTCTCCAGCTTCTCTGGGGCTGCAGGCTGTGGGCACCGGTGTTCTCGGTCCCTGGCAGGTGCAGGGGGGCAGCTTAAGCCGGAGAGAAACCATGGCCCTGCACCTGCTGGGGACAGAGAACTCCGGGGCTGCAGGCTTCATTCTATGTTAAAGTAAGAATAATAAATATATTTGGACCAGCAGTTCAACAATGTTTTACTTTTTAAAAATAAATAAGATTAAAACTGTTTATGATATTTATTTTGTAAAAACTCCTTAATATTTCTTACAAGAAGATAAAAAAGAGCAAATTCACGTGGTAAGGTGAAAGAGTAATTGCCAAATAATTTAATTAATACCTTTTACATGTAAAATTACCCTTTTTATCTTATGGATTCATATATTATGTAATATTAAATATGATGTTTTTCATATTATTTAATGTACAAATACAAAATAAGTCTTGAAAAATTGTTGGCGCCCGCCACACTCTTCTGAAAACATGAATGTGCTACTGGCCACAAAAAGGTTAGGGACCACTGCTCTAAAGTTTTACATTATTTTATTTTTGAATGCAGTTTTTTGTACATAATTCTACATTTGAAAGTTCAACTTTCATGATAAAGAGATTTCACTAGACTATTTTAATGCTACCATTCACAATGTCAAATTCAAGTCAGAATATGTCATATGTTGGCTATGGGGAAAAGATACATCAGCATTTCTTAAATTAGATATATTACTTCTAGTTTCACTGCTATCAGGATGCTGTAATAGAATAAAAGAGAGAGTATTTTGGGTGAGCACCCAAAGTCAACTGCCTCCCAAATTGCTTTTAAGCTGTTAGTAACATCTTTGTTTATAATGCCTATAAATAACACTTGTAATGGAGTAGAAAAGTCCGAGTCTAATCAATTACATATTGTACTTGATAAAAGGATACAAAATATCAAACAAAATTATACATGGTAGAAAACACTTCTTTTTGTTATTGTAACAACTTTGGTACTGGTAATCACATACATGAGAAAATAATAGTTTCTCTGTTCTATTCAATGGCTATCTATCTTAGATATTTTATAGAAAAATCTTGGTCTTTCTGACACCACATAAACAGGCTGCTATTGCGTTATCTAGAACTGAGAGAAATAAAGCAGTCATTGAGATGGAGAATGTTTGTTAGAAAGGATTGATACTGACTGTGTTTTGAAGTGCTGTCAACAAGCAACAACAACTTTCAGTTTTAATATAAATGTACATTTATCTTTCTGCCATTAAAGAAATGCTGCTCATATTGGGTGATGCTTTATGTGCTAGAGTACCTGTTAAAATGAAGGATCCCCTTTAAAATATTGTAAAAGCAGCAAAGAGTCCTGTGGCACCTTAAAGACTAACAGACGTATTGGAGCATGAGCTTTCATGGGTGAATACCCACTTCATTGGTATAAATAAAATAATAATAAAAATAAAATACTGTATTTCCCTCTCAAATAACACATTAAAGATAATGTACATTCAACTTATTCTCACTTAGCTCTCTCTTTTTTTTTTCCTTAGGGTCACAAATTAATAACATGAGATGTTCACCAAATGTTTATTTGCCAAAATAAATTATGTCACATGAACATTTTAAAATTTTGCACACACAGAAAATAGTTGGAAGAAAATAATACTAATATCAACGATTAAGAAGAAAAGATTGATGGATTTTCAATCCACCTCTTTGTCTCATAATAAATGATTAATTATAGCCAGAAGTCCATGTCAATAAATTTATTTGGCTGATTTATCAAGATAGTTATTACTTATATCCTTTCAGATATTGTCCTGTATCAACTGTTGACTTTATATTCTCCAGCTGGTCTGGGAACTGTATGAAGGCTGCACTACCACCATCCCTTCCATGGAAGGGGAGATGCCCGAAATTCATGTTCATAGTGGCATGAAGTAAGGCTGCACCCTGGGCCCCATCGTTTTCAACTTAGCTATGGAGTCGGTCATTCAAGCAACTCCAGCAGTCTAGGTGGTTTTGATCTATATGACAACAGAGTGAATATCCTGGCTTACGCAGATAATCCGGTCCTGATCGCAGACAACCCCGAGAGTCTCCGACAAATGCTTGTCATCACCAGCCAGGCTGCCAACTGGATGGGACTCTGCTTCAGTGCCATGAAGTGTGCATCCTTGCATATAGATGGCAGTAGAAGGGATTCAGTCCAGGCTGCATCTTTTCAGATTCAGGGTGAACTCGTAATCTTCCTCGAGGACAGGCAGGCATACCAACATCTTGGCATGCCAACAGTTCTCTGTGTCCAGCAGACACCTAAGGATACCATCACGGAGATCCTACTCCTCCCTACTGGCACTGTGGCAGAAGATCAATACCTTGAACACCTTCCTGATTCCCATCTCATTTGTCCTGAGGGGTTCTGCCATGGCAAAGGTGCCTCTGAACAAGGCAGACAACACCATCAGCAGCTGGTAAAGAAGTGGAAGTTTCTTCCCCAGAGGGGAATGAATTGGTATACATCTCACATAGGCAGGATGGCGCCAACATCCCTCGAATGGGTGATCTGTGTGACATTGCCGTGATCACTCACATCTTCCATCTTCTGACATGTCCGGATGCCGCAGTAAGGAACATTGCAGAGAGTGCTCAAGAAGCGAATCGCCAGGACCCCCTCCAATCAAAATGTTGCCACCTACCTGAGTGGCTCACTGGAGGTTCATCCACAGGGCCTGGCTCAACTGTGTCCCACCGAATGGAGCCATCTGCCCTGGGAATCAGGACAAGCAATGCAGGAAATGTGGCTGTACCAACGAGATGCTACTCCACATCCTGTGTAGCTGCAAGTCCCATTCGAGAGCTTTGCAGCTGTGATACAACGCCATCCAAGATCTCCTGGCCAGAGTCATCCCGCCACCCATGTGGAAGGTTGCCATAAACTCCGCCATCCCTATAACCCACAGCCAACTGTGACCGGACATCATTATCACCAACGAGGATCAGAAGAAGATCATCGTGGTGGATGTTCACCGTGCCATTCGTGACATGCATCCGACGAAGTGGGTATTCTCCCATGAAAGCTCATGCTCCAAAATGTTTGTTAGTCTATAAGGCGCCACAGGATTCTCTGCTGCTTTTACAGATCCAGACTAACACAGCTACCCCTCTGATACAGTGCCGTTCGAAAACAGGGCCCCAGCCTTCCATGATGCCTGAGCTCGAAAGGTAGAGAAATATGCCCCTCTGGCTGAAACCTTGAGAGCTAAGGGCTACTAGGTCCAGACACATGCACAGATCATTGGAGCCATAGGCGCATGGGACCCGAGTAATGAGCAAGTGCTAAGTAAATGCAGAATCAGTCAATGCTACACTCAGCTGATGCGGCAACTCATGGTGTTGAACGCCATCAGGTGGATGAGGGACATCTACATAGAACACATCACTGGACATTGGCAATACTAGGAGGGAGAGCTGGAGTGCCAATGAGAAGTCAGGAAAGTAACAAATACTTTCTTTGTGGATTGTATTTTCTCCACGTTGGGGACCACTGATCTAAACTGTATTGTTAAATCTATTCACCTAAATTTGGGTTATTGCTGATTATGTACTCTATGTATCATATGACTTTTGAAAAACTAACTTTTTTTGTGGATAATCTAAGCACTATACCCAGATGTACAGACACTCTTTTCCCAACCTATGTATTTATATATATATAACTTTAGCTTTCATAAAAATTTTAAATCCGAGCAGGTCCCAAGTATCTACAAATAGAAATAACAATATTGCTTTTTTCCCAATCTGTATGAGAAGTAGCCTGACTAATTTATAGGATGTGTATGTATGTGTGAGGGCATGAGGAATATTTGGATTGTAAGCTAAGTCAGAGATATCAGTTTTACGTTCAGTCCTAAATGTGGTGAGGTCTGTTGTTCTTATCACTTAGAAGTGAGTTCTATCATCCAGACATTCTCCTTTGAAGATCCAGGCTGCTAGACTAATGAACCTTACCCAGTTTAATTGTTCCACTGGAACATAACCATTGAGGGAGGTCAGAGTTGCAGAGAGAGAAGCAGTTTTTCACGTGTAGGGTCAACTCCATGGAGAGTTACAAATATCAGGATCAACCGCAAACTGGACTCTATTTATTCAGAGAGCAGGGTCACTGGAGTGATGTTTTGCAACTACTTGTATTGCTAATTAGATGGTCTTCTGTGTTTTGTACCAGCTAGAGATCTTCAGAGTGTTTATTTTCATTCCTAGATATGAGTAGCAATAATTAAGCCTGGAGGTCATGGATCACCATGGTGATGTCTGTGTCTAATGGAATGGGACACAATTTTCTAGGCACTTGGAGACAGATGGGAGTGTTTTTTGCCGGTGTGGCTAGTTAGGCAACCAAATAGCAGTGAAGAGTCCAAAAGAGCTCCAAGGCTGTGGACTGACTTAATTTAAATCAGAAGCCCTCAATAAACAAACAGACAAATGATAAAATGAGAGTTGTTCTTTTTTCTTGACAACATTACCGTTTTCTTGCCTGAGTTTAGCTTTATCCAGCTGCTTTCCATCCAAGTGCTGATTTCATCTAAGCACTAAGAAAGCTGGAACATGGTGCTGTTTGACTGATATATAGGAGACATGCTACTGGATGTTGTCTGTAAGATACTGGTGCTTTGATGCTCTCGGCACTGTTCTATCACCAGCATTCCCAATGGCTTAATATGTATGTTGAATAACCTAAGTGAAGAGACTCAGCCTTGTGTGACTCCACAGTTGAGATCTTTTGAGCTAGAGCAGCAATTCTCAGAAATGACCCTGAGGGTTCCACATGAAAGGAAGGAACTTAGCCGTTTAAAGCCACTTCATAGCTTCTTAGAATGTAACAGGAATATTTGTTGATCATTTCTTGGTGCAGAGAGCTCCAATATTATGAGCTTGTCTATAGACAGGAGGACATGATCTGCTAGAGCAGGAGTCAGCAACCTCTGGCACGCGGCTTGCACCCTGGATAAGCACCCTGGTGGGCCAGGCCAGTTTGTTTACCTGCCACATCGGCAGGTCTGGCTGATCACAACTCCCAGTGGCCACAGTTCGCAGCTCCAGGCCAATGAGGATGGTGGAAAGCTGCGGCCAGCACATCCCTTGATCTGCGCTGCTTCTCGCAGCCTAAATTGGCCTGGGATGGTGATCAGCGGCCAGTGGGAGCCGCGATCAGCCGAACCTGCCAAAGTGGCAAGTAAACAAACTGGCCCGGCCCAGCAGGGTGCTTACCCTGGCAAGCCGCTTCCCAGAGGTTGCTGATCCCATGCTGGAGCAACTAACGTTATGCCTACGATATGGTAGATATTTTATTGTGTCTAAGCTTCCGTTTTTCCAATGCTTTTTAAATGGAAAATCAACAGTGTAGGGAAAATACAGATAAAAAAAAATTACTACAATGTCACACATATCACTAGAGTAAAATGCTTAAGATTCAGTGAATGTTGCCAGTAATAGCCCTTTATTTTCAGGTGTTCATAATACCAGAAAGATATTGACAAACTGAACTGAATTCAGAAAATAACAACAAAAATGATTAATGGGTTGGTGAGTTTGACTTATGAAGAAAAATTAAAAGAACTAAATATGTGTAGCTTGACCAAACAATGACTATGTGAGGGAGGCAGACCAAATGGTCTTCAAACACTTGAAAGGTATAAATGTCAAGGTGTAATTAACTGAAGTTAACCAAAGATAAATTTAGGCTGAATATCGAGAAACTTATCCTTCTAGTTAAGTGTTTGATTGTGGTACAATATTCTGAGGGAAGGGTGGTACCCACACTGCATGAATCATTTTAAAATACTAGAAGAAACTATACAAATAAACTCTGGTCAGATCTTCAGTAGAAACTTTTGCTGGTACAGCAATGATCGTTAGGGGTGTGATTTTTTTTCTTTGCGATATCTATGCCAGCAAAAGCCTGAGACTAGATAGTTTTACCAACTAGGAAGTGCTTTTGCCTGAATAGTTGATTTCACTTGGGGAATCTGTGGCCTGGTCTACGCTACCCAGTTAAGCTGACACAAGGTAACTTACGTCCACGTAGTTATGTATGTGTCTGCAGTTAAATTTTGCTCCTGCCTCCGTAACTGCCCCATTACCCCTACCTAATAACACCACCTCCCTAAGTGGCAGAAAGTCCACGTTGATTTAGTTAGGTCAACACAGTGTCAGTGTAGACACTGTGTTGCTTACATTGATTGTTAATGGCCTCCAGGAAGTGTCTCATAATGCCCCATCCTGACCTGTCTGTTTACCATTGTGAACTCCACTGCCCTACCCTTTAATGTCCTGTGAATTTTTGGAATTCCATTTCTAGTTGCCCTGCTTGGAGATCTTACCTAGCAACACTAGAGCAGGCCTAGCAATTGCCCAGCTGACCATACCAGCTCCACCCACTGCAGATGCGCTCCTACCTGGAGTACACAGGAGATGATGGATCTCTTAGGTCTGTGTGGAGAGGATGCTGTGCAGACACAGGTGCTGATCTATTTTTCCCGGTTGTGCTCCAAGCTTGCTCCTCCCCGAATCCCAACGCTTACTTCACCTCTTCCCACCCCTGCTCTGCTTGAGCCCCAGAGCACCCATGGAGTTGGTGCCTATGTGTGCAGGCACAGCTCTGATCTAGTCATAAAAATGTCAACATCTACAAGCAGATTACTTGGGGCATGGAGGAGAAAGGGCTACAATAGGGATTAACAGCCGTGCCACCTGGAAGTCAAGAAGCTGTGGCAGGCATACCAGAAGGCAAGGGTGGCTAATAATCACTCTGGTGCAGACCTGCTGCTTTTACTAAGATCTCCATGCCATCCTCAGAAGAAACCTCACTACCATTCCAAAAAATCCTTTAGATACTTCAAAGGAGTCCAAACCGGAGGAACCCACCATGAACAGCAAGGAGGAGATGTTGCACAAGGAAGAGGAGTGGGAGTATGGGGGCAAGTGATCACAGGATCCAGCTGCCAGCAAGCCAGGATGTTTTGGAGTCATGTGAGTCCAAGCAGTCCCTACAGTCCAGCACAGGTAAGTCTGATTCAGGGAAGGAACCTCTGGTAAGTATGCTGTTTGCTCTGAAGTTGCAGGAATGGAATCCCCAAAGTAGCAGGATAGATCTGCCAATTTACTATTTTACTGTTAGAAGAGGTTGTGAAACAACCAATAGAGGTAGAGCTGCTATTTGCTTCCCATCTCCCCTAGAGTTAGGCAGACAGGGTTCTGCAGAACACTGTCTGCAATATGATATTCCATGAATCCTCCATAGATAACTAGATGCAACTTTCCAGCAGGTAGTCTGGCCAAAGGTTTCTGGGGAGGGCTGCCTTGTTTCTTTCTCTGCACTAGGACACTTTCTCATGCCACTCAGCAATTACTTCAGCAGGAACCATTGCAGCACACAGGTTAGCAGCATATGGTCCTGGGCAGCACACTGCTGCCTGCATGAGCTGTTCCCTTTTAGCCTCCATTACCCTCAGGAATGAGATATCAGCTAAAATCACCACCGCCTGTGAAAAATAGTGCCAGTATTCAGTTCATTGGCCCTATACCAACATGCTCATGCCAGTGAGCTATCTCGCTTTATTTCCCCCATTTGCTGCCACTCCACCCCAGGACCATACTCACCATGGCCTGTGCTCCAACTGCTGACATGCTCTATAAATGTCAACGAGAAGTGAGAATGTAGTGCTTACAACTTGTGTGGATCAAGGGAAGTGAGTTCTGTGTATTGTATCTTTAGCAGCTGCAAATGCGGCCTTGAGGGTCTCTCCATGCACACCCACAGAATGGCTGAGCCAGATAAGGATAAGAAGGAATGGGACTCAGGATGATGTGTTCCAAGTGATCCTGCAAGCCTCTGTTGCTTCAGATAATGAGCACAGAGCTTGGAGGAATATCCTTGCAGACAGTTTGGACAGGGATAGAGGAGAAAGGAGAAGGATGTGCAGCAGGAGATGTTTGCATTTCTCAGGGAGCAAACAGACATGCTGAAGACTCTGGTAGAACAATCCCATGCACACCTCCCTTCGGAGCCCATAGAGAACTGCAAATTGGGATTTCTCTACACCTCCCCAACATGCGGCATCAGGGGCCTCTGCACTATCCCTACCTTTCCACCCCTGGGACATTAAAGACATTCACAACCACACATGCACTGACCTGTGAAAGACACATTTGGTGTATGTATATCTGAAAATGACTGTTCTTTCCCCTTCATATGTTCTTTTCCCTTAATTTATTCCATTATAAATATTTTTTCTATTTGCATTGGTATGGAATAAAAGACTGTTTTTGGAAACATGGTTCATGTTTATTAGTTCACAACATGTGCTGAGGGTGCTGACATCATTCACAGAGAGTATTAATAGGTGTATGGGTAATGTTATATTACCACACACCCAGCACTCATCAATGGGTTCATATGGGGCTGCAAACAGAAGAAGGACAGGTAGAGCACATTACAGCAACACACGTTATTCTGGATCCTTAGGTTTTCAAAGCCTCCCTAAGCCATATAGCTCTGCATTGAACTCTTCTTATAGCCCTGGTAACTGGTGGCTCAAAATTAACAGATGGCCACTCCACCCTGGCAGAAACTTTTCCCCCTTTGCTTCACAGATAATATGCAGGACACATCATGCAGTTATAACCATCGGAGTATTTTTTTCACAGAGGTCCAATCTCATTATTAGAAAGTGCTAGTATCCCTTCAAACAATCAAAGGCACATTCAGCTGTCACTCTGCACCTGCTTAGACTGTAGTTGAAGTGCTTGATGGTGCTGTCAACATGGCCAGCATACAGGTTCATAAGCCATGGGAGCAAGGGATAGACTGGGTCCCCCAGGATCACTATTGGCATTTCAGCAATGCCATTGGTAATCCACCAGTTAGGAAAGTATGTCCCAGTTTTCAGCTTTCCGAACAGTCCTGTATTCTTAAAGATGTGCACATCATGCACCTTCCCTGACCAGCCCACATTCATGTCAGTCAAGTGTCCCTGGTCGTCCATCAGCGCTTGCATTACCATAGAAGACTAGCCCTTTCTGTTGAAATAACTCTGTGGCAAGGTGATCTGGTGCCAAAGTGGGAACTGACCCTGCCAGCAGGTAGGGGATCTTGGGGGACAACTACTGCACTAGTGGGGTGTAAAATAAACTTTATGAAGAAAATGCAAAAAACAGGGAAAATTCAATAGTGAGGGGTATGGGGTTTGTTAAGGTAGACAATTGGGGAGGGGTTTCTTTTAGCAAATAGTATAGGGGGTTTCAATAGTGGGGTACAATACAGTGGGGTACAATACAGTTGGTAACCAATTAACACTGAAGTATAAATATAACAGGTGCTAACAATTTCTATGTAAAGGGTGTTCACAGCAGCATATAGCCAACTAACAGTTATGGTAAATGTGTCACAGTAGTGTAAATGTAAAATGTGGTTGTTAGAGAGAAAAAGGGTAACCAATGGGGTTTATGCTAGACTTTAGTAATAAATTGAGGTTTGGGGCAGCGGGAAGACGACTTAACCACAATTATCGAACACAGCAAATCTTATCTATGATCTAACTTAACCAAGACTACAACAAATTAGCAAGTAACAGAACACAATGTAACATTTTTAAACCTAACTTACAGAGACAATACAAACATTCTTAAACTAACTTAACCACAGCTATGCAAAATGAAATTATCAACTACACTAAGAACTGTCTAATAGCACCTAGCAGCAGTGGGTGGGGGGGCTGCAAGCTGGCGCCCAGGATCCAGCTCCAAGGAAGCACAAGGAATGTGGCTGAAGCAGTGGATACAGCTGAAAGCAGAGAAGCCCGAGACGCAAAGCCCACAGAGCAGAGCTAGCAGCGGCACAAACTTATTTTTAGTGCAAGTGCCGCAGAGTTGAGAGTTTTAAGACACAGACCAAGTTAGCTTGAGTCTATGTGCTGGGAACAGAGCCAGCAGCTAAATATAAAATAAAAGTATAGAAAGTTCTCACAGAGGGTTCTTACCAGTCCGCAAGTAGCAGCGAAGGCAGAGCAGCAAGAACATCAGAAGCTCGTACAGTCTTGATAATCAGGAGATCTCTCAGGCGCAATTTGTTCTTCGTGGTAGGGAGTTTAAAAACGGGGGTACGCTCAAAACAAATGAGAGCAGAGAGGCCCCCCAAAGACCCTAGTGATCAGACCAGGTGGAAAGCAAGACCCTCCGGGTCTGATCAGAAAATGTCTGGTTTTAAAGACAAACTTAGGCAGTTTCCACCAGATTTTTGATGGCTCTCTTGATACAGGGGAGGAAGGAGACAGGGAAAACCTGCAGGTAGCACAGAGACATGCCTGGGCAGAGTCCTGTGCAATAGGTGACTCAAAAGCACATGAGGCCTATGACTCATGCCAGGATCTTAAAAACACATAGTCTTGCAGCTCTGGACATTGCCTACCTACACCAACCAGGTTTAACAAGGTGATAAAGACTAACCCTTGAAAAGGGGCATGGTTCACTTAGCACATGGCCCATCCCTTTGAGAAGGGCAATGGCTCTTGGTAAACAACTTAACAGCCAGGGAGGGGCGGCCACAGGAGGAGAACAAAATGGAGTATGGGGACAGCTGTAAGAAACAAAATGGAATAGGGGGATAGCTGTAACAGACAGGAACATGTGTGTAATCTATTGCCCCACCACAGTTTGGGAATCCAATTGCAGCAGGAGATGATTAATGACCCGGCACACTTGCATCATAACAGCCCTTGTGGTTGGGACTGATTGGAAGCAATCTGGTGTTGCAAGTTTCCACATAGCAATCGCCACTCACTTCTCCACTGTCAGTGCAGATCTCATTATGGGTGTGGCTGCACTAGAGGGCTATGGCAGGCTCTGCATCCAGATCCAGGAATATGGCCTTGCACATCTGAAAGTTCTGCAGCTACTGCTCATCATCCCAAACCTGCATGAAAACGTAGTCCCATGAGTCAGTGCTTATTTGTGAGGCCCAGAACCAGTGCTCTATGTTCTGAAGCTGTCCTGTGAATGCTGCCAATAACCTTGAATTGTTTCTTTCTGTGTCCCAGATACCTCCAAGGAATTGTCATATTCCTTGTGGCTCCTCTTGCAGTTCTGCAAATACTGCAGGATCAGGCAGTCCATGCTCGTAACACTGATCACAATAGCGCAGAGCTGTGCAGGATCCATGGTTGTGTCACAGATGGCACACAGCAAGGAGGAACGCGCAGGTTTGTGAGGGTTATTTTGAAAAAAGGCATGAAACATTATGGGATGGAGATGAAAATATGGGGAGCATTATGGAGAATGCTGCATTATGAAAAGTTATCCCCATGCTTCAAGTCACCCTTGCACAACTTATTTTGGCCCCATGAGGCATTGTAAAACCTTCCCAAAATGCCCTGCACTTAATGGTGAGTCACACAGTGGGATAATTACAGAGTATGCTGCTCTCTGCTTCGATATGAGCACTCCTAGTGGGGACACCCACCTCCGACACAAGGAGAGTAGTCTGAATGCACACAAGCAATGTAATAACTATGGTGGTTGAACACCAACATAACTTAACTCAACATATTTCTGTAGTGTAGAGATGGCCTTTATCAGCTATAAGAGCAAAATCACACTCTTTAGGCTGCATCTACACTAGGAAGGTTTGCCAATATAGTTATACTGGTAAACTTTTTTTTGTGTAGACTAGGCTTCTTAGAGTCACAAGCTAATTGTTCAATATAAACAATGAAATAAAATACCAATAGTATACAAGAGAATATTCTGAAGGGGAAATTAATCATACAGTGCAACAGATTATTTCCATCAGAGTGCAAGAGAGAAACAAAGAACTCTTGAACCCTCATAATTTGGTACTGAACATGGTATAAATGCCGAAAAATAGATTAGGTTACATAATCTAATACATCTTTTACCATCTCATAATGTCTGTGATTCTGTCATTCAAATACAGAGTCTTTCTGTACTGCAACTTGGTGTACAAAACCCAGCCTCAAGAAGAAATTTTTTTTGCCATCTTGTAGGCTTTTGCAATTCAGTGCTTATTTAGGGAAAAAAATCAAGATTCCTTTCAGACTCCTTTAATGAGGTTCATTCATTTAGCGTATTTTGAAGGGAAAAAGCAACTTAATTACTTACCATAAATATCTTATTTAACAAAAGTATCTCTTAAATTGTAACCCTTATTTTTTTTTCATTAAACAGAGTAACATATTACCAATCTTTACCAGTTTCTGAGTTCTTCAACATTCCTAATGTTTTTATAATGCTGTTTCAATACAAGAATCATGTGAAACTTGATGGTTTCCATTTGCAGGGGTTTGTAAAAGATCTCGTTTTGTTGTTTTCTTTTGTTTCATTTTGTTTTCATGGTTTGTATGCCCTGAGTTACACTCTGAGGTTTGGGGTTGATCAAAACCACAAACCTCTAAATAACACCAACTGAAAGTATACAGGGGTGCCCTGCAGAGGGTTTGGCTGGTTAGTTTCTGACACTCAGACAAAAAAGAGCACAGAATATAGGTGGTGCATATTCTTTGAAAATGTGCTGCCAGTCATGCAAGACCTAGCTGTTTACATACTCAAGGTCAGCTGGACGCTTGGCCACTAGGATTTTCAAAACTGCACCATTATATGGTATGCTCTCAGGCACTGTTGTTCTCCCTTTTTCTAAAGGTCACTTCTTCCCCTACTGAAGCAAGGTTGTTCAATACTTTTCAGTATTCTCTCATGAGCCTCCTCATTCCTGCTAGGATAGTGCAATGACTTCATGACCTCTTGAATGATGGAGAAGAAAATGGTCATTTTTTTGTAAGTGACATTAAAGCAGTTTTTCACATTTTGTTCTCAGGATTGCACAACTAGAATGTGAAGCTTATGAGGAGCACTTTCTACACAGTATAGCCTACATTGTTCAAAACTTGGGCACTAGTCGCATTTAGCAGCACAAGTGAAATCTGAGTACTCTGGAAATTTTCTGAACTAGCATTTAGCTGCATCCAGCTTTCCCAAGTATCCACTGGTCATTAGGATTTTCAAAAGTATCCATTTTCTGGTGTGTAATGCTGGTTGGGAACACTTACAGGGTACACAATGTATGCTAATAAGTAGAGTTGGTTGAAAAATGCAGAATCAATTACTCTAAAAATTAAAAAAGATCAAAAGTGTTCTGTTTCAATTTGGAATCATTTTTCAAAATGTTAATGGGTTAGATTTTTGATATTTTTAGATTTCTAATTTTCCAGAATTTCAATTTTATTTTCCTCCATACCTTCTCTCTTTCTTTCTTTCTTTCTTTCTTTCTGTGGAATACAATGAATTATATTTTCTTTCTTTTTTTGTATGTCTTGCTGGAAGTTTTGAAAAGTTAAAGGAAAAAGGAGAAAAAAGAAAAGAAAAAATGTGTGATGATAGGGGGTAACCCTGGATATCATTAATTCTATTGCATTAAGTGGCAAACATAAAAGAAAAGCACACACAAAATGTTGACTTTCCAAAATGTTAGTTATCAATGGAAGAAAAAGACACCAGAAAAATGTTTGAAACACCTGTAATCTGTACAAGAGGATTTTTTTTTTTGGTTTTAGAAAAGGGTCATTTTTCTTCAAAAAAAAGTTTTGAATGAAAAATTTTGATCAGTTCTGCAAATTAGTAATTTACATGTGCAAATAAGGCCTCTTTCCTATGTTTTCTGATGATGCTTCTGTTCAGGTTCTGTCACCCCACCCCAGTCTCCCTTCATGATGCCCTTCACTGAAAATCTGTACACCAGATTCTTGACATCACCTCTCACAGGATTGTCTCCTGCTGCTTTTGAAGTCAGTGGTGAAACATCTCATGATATCAAGATCTAGCCCATAGCTCCTACCTTATCCTGACTGCCCTCCTACCATATGCTTGCCCTACAAACATCCAGCAAATCCAGTGTGTGTGTGTCTGTCTCTATCTTTCTCTTTCACTGTCATAATCTCTCCTTACTTAGTATGCTGTCTCTTTCTGCGATGCAGTCTACAGAATAGCTAATGAGTGGCTGCTACTTGAATACCTTAATTTGTGCCTCCTGGCTTAGTACTAACAGTTTTTGAGTCCTTAGAAGCCACTTGGCTATGACCCAATACCTATTCTTAAACCCCATTGTGTGTCCAACTCCAACTTGAGCCTGTAGAATGCATGCCCACATGACTATTTGCACTTGCCTAACTTTTGAGACTATTAGCCATAAGATTTAGCCTAGTTTTGGATGAAGCAATGACTTCTGCATAGTTTCGACCTGAAATCATCCCATTCCATTACCCAAACGAAGGAAGGATATTTTCTCAGAGCTTAGCCCAAGATCATTGAAAGGCTGAGTTTGTGTTAGTAACAGAACCAAAGCAAAGAAACATTTTGCTCTGTGTTTAATATTGTAAAATTGTTGTACTTATCTATTCAGGATCAATATGAAATAAATACCTTTGTCTGCAGACAAGGTTTTATCACTGTAAGTGATATTATGGAGAGATGGGTTTTAGTTTAATAATAAAATGTTGGTATCCCACTGATATTTTTGTCTATATATTACACTGTCATGCTTTGTGGGTTTCTATCACAAGCGTGATTTACTTTGATGTAATTTCCATTGTTTGAAAGAAGATGAGATTCCTTTTTCTTAAAGTCTCTGTAATATGCAATACTGAAGATTTCAAAAAGTTTTTGACTTTAATATAAAAAGTTCCCTTCCTGACTTTCCTCAAAAAATATAATGTATTTCCTCCATTTCCATCTAAATAAAAATATTTGTGAAGAGATTTTTTTATCTAAAAAAAACAATAAAGTACTAGCTGATACAGAGACTGAATTTACCAAACTGTGTTAAATTCTATTTTATCTGAAAGCATCACAACAATAAATGTGTGTGTGTGTGGGTGGAGGAGTTTGAAAGTTGTGATAGCATTTTCATTTGCTTTTACTGTAGAGAGCTCTATAGCTTCAAGGTAAAGTGATGGCTCTAATATTTATAAACCTAACATTACTGCAGAAGACAATACAAAAAGGTGATTGCTGTCAGAACACAGTTTTGTAGATTATAGGACTTCAGTTGCCTGAGGCTTCCACAGACCATTCCTGTTCTGCTAAAGTGCTAGGATAATCTTTTTTTTTCCTTTTAATTCTTAAAAATCATTCTCCATCAGCATTACCCATGAAGTCGGAACAAAACCACATATGGATAACTGTGCTCATCATAGTCAGTGACTCCTGACATTTTGTTATTGATTTTCATTTAATAAAACCATAGCTCTGGCACCTTAATAATCTTCATTTCTTGTGACTAACTGCACACAGATCTCCAAAATCCCGATGAATCTTTTCTACTGAGTATAAAGCACCCTATTTTACAGACTAACAGCAACAAACAGTTAGAGGACTGGGATTTTGAGGGGTGGTTTTAATGGTAAAATATGATGACTCAAAGAGCATTTTAAGTGAATATAAAAATGCTGCAGTTATACAGACCAAATGTGGTGGCTGTCACTGTGTGAATGCACAAGGAGTAGGGTCATAGATTAAAAGATTCTAGGGCAAGAAGGAACCATTATCAGCATCTAGTCTGACTTTCTACATAACGCAGATGAGATGACAGAATTTCACCAAGAGATTCCTGTGGGAAGCCCATAACTTTTGAGCTAGAGCATATTTTTCAGAAAGGTATCCAATTTTAATTTAAAGTCTTCAAATGGTGGCTAATTCCAATGCATCCCTAAATAAGTTGTTCCAATAGTTAATTACCTTCATTTTTTAAGCAATGTGTGCCTTATTTCTAGTCTGAATTTGCCTAGGATCTAGGAGCCATGAGGATCTTGTTACACATTTCTCTTCTAAATTAAAGAGCTATCTATTAGGATATAGATATTCAGGCCTGTCTGCAAAGGCCTATACTTTAAGAATTTAGGTGTATTCTTATCACTTAGCTAGTTATAGAGGTCTAAAAGAAAGAATCAAAATCACTGTCTGTGGAATGGCCTTCTCTTATTGTGATAGGCTAAGGCATTCAGCTAAGATGTAGTTAGGCAACCATAAGCTGGGAAGTGTATGGTCACATCCTCACATTCCAAACTAGTCATATTGAAATAAGGTACTACTGGGCTATTAGGAATACAATCCTGTCCTGATATTCCTATCACCTCCAGAGGAAGGGTAGAGCCTAGAAGATGTAAAAGGAAACTTAGTTTGATAGCATCCTGTCTGGCAAGAACTCACTTCTCAATAGACACAGCTGAAAAACCCTTATGTCTGTATAGATGTAGTTGTGAAATCCTCACTTCTGTATTGTTTTGTATGTTTATTTGCATGGTCTCTGTCTGGTTCTGTAATTGTTCCTGTCTGCTGTATAATTAATTTCGTTGGGTGTAAACCATTGAAGGTGATGGAATATAATTGATTAAATAACCATGTTACAATATGTTAGGACTGGTTAGTTAAATTTCAGTAAAATAATTGGTTAAGGAATACCTAAGCAAAACTCAGGTTTTACTATATAGTCTGCAGTCAATCAGGAAGTAAGGGGGCGGGGGGAATAGGGAACGGGGAACGGGGATGGGGGAATTAAAATCATGTCTTGCTAAAGGGGAAATGGGAACAGGAGATGGGAACAAGAACAGGGACACAGGCAAGGCTCTGTGGTGTCAGAGCAGGGAAGGGGGACACTAAGGAAGGAAACTGGAATCATGCTTGCTGGAAGTTCACCCCAATAAACGTCGAATTGTTTGTGCCTTTGGACTTCGGATATTGTTGCTCTCTGTTCATGTGAGAAGGACCAGGGAAGTGAGAGGGTGAAGGAATAAGCCCCCTAACACTATCTACTGTCAGAAGTCTACTGCACCATGTAAGTCCTGATAGACCATGATCAAGTCACTTCTTTTATAAACTAAATAGATTGAACTTGTTTAGTCTTTAATTGGAAGGCAGACTTTCTAGCCCTCAGATAACTCTAGTAGTTTTGATTCTGATTCCTTTCTAGTCCTTTTTTCAACATTCTTCTTACATGTGGACATAACTACCGAACACATTTTTACAAGAATGGTCTCACTGTACAGAGTAATACTGTATAGAGTAGTAATGACAACACATCTTTATTTCTAATTGATATTGCTCTGCTTATACATCTGAGGATGAATTTTCCCTTTTAGCTGCAGTATGATGCAGGGAGTTCATATTCAATTGGTTGTTCACCATGATTGATGTGTGCTTTTCAAAGTCACTTATTTCCAAAATAGAGTTCCCCATAATATAAGTACATTTTTTGTTTCTAGATATATAACTGTTCATTTATCTGTATAAAATGCATTTATGCCTGTGTGGGGGCCAATATAATCAGATTGGGGACACAGGCACTGTACTAGGCTAACTGGATGTTGAGCTGGGGTCTTGACCCTACTCCCTTCCTCCTTACTTACCAGTGGACTTCAACTGGGCTGAGGCAGAAGTTCATCCTACAATCTGTTAAAGGTTATAGCACTCTCAGATCAGTCCCCAAGGTTCTGTGAAGGTGTTCTGGCTAATCGGCCATTATAGCTCTAGGAACTACAACTACTGTGTGACGCCTCCTCACCCCTCAAAAATGGCCAAAACAAAATCATGGAAAATGTTTCTTTCAAAAACATTTTAGTTGTTGGTTAAGAATTGAAAATACTCAAAATCTTTTTTTTTTTTTTACTTTTAAAAAATAAAATTGTACATGGTGTGTTCTTCCTCCCTCTTCCCTACCCATTATCTTTTAATTTTGTGCCCCCAGAAAAGGGGATAGAAGAGGAAGAAAGGAAAACAGGGAGAGATGGAGGGCAAAAAATGTAAATCTATTTTTGGGGATGAGTAAGATTTCATGGGAAATTTTGAAGAAAAAATGTTTTTCATAATTTCCTGTGAAAAAGCAGTTGGGATTTTTGTAGCCTAGCTTTAGTTGTAAACGATTAGGGAGAAATAAATGGGAAGCAGACTTACCTTGAATAAGGTTGTGTTGGTGTATAGTTACAGAAATCATGATGAGATCATATTTTGAGTATTAGACTTTAATGGGCTCTTCTATTGGCAGGCAGGAGGGTTAGGGAGAGTTGTAACAGTTATCTTCCACCTTGGGTAAAGGCAGTTTAATTGTGTAATGTAGGTAGTCTTAATAATGTTTAACCATGTCCCAACGGTGTGGTGTGTTTTAAGGACATGGTTAATTCCGAGATATACTACATGAAAGAACTATGTTGCACAAGGGTGAGGACAGATCTGTTTAGTATCTAAGTACACCAGTGTTTCACTTTGACCTTATCAGATTGAATTGATTTTTCATTTCAATTTTATTTTCTTTTTATATAATAAATTACAATATAAAATACAATTAAAAACTCTAAATCAAAACTAAAAGTTTTGATTTTTTTTTGGAAATTTTCTTGTTTGGCAAATTTCAAAATTCAATGTTTGGCTCCATTTCAGACAGAAAACACTTTTGAAAATGTGGGAATTTTCTGCAGAATGGAAATTCCAGTTCTCAAACAGCTCTTCTGTGCTAGTAGTATAATCCCCCTGCCTCAAAAAAAAAAATGTTACGAAAGGACTGTAGCTCTAGGTAAGGGCTGCTATAACCAGATTGCCCTGAGGTATGCCTTTCATTGAAGAGTGTTGAAGAAGTGAAGGCTGATTTTATTACCTAATTTTTTTAAAGGTCACAGTAAATTTTATGATTTCTGTTCCTGAAATTAGTTTAATGATTTCCTGACTCAGCTGGACCTGGTGTAATTATAAGAAGAGTTCCTTGGGTTATTATTCTTGCTTGTTTTTGCTGTTTGTGTATATAAATAATTTTCATTTTACCCTTATATCTTACTCCATTTAGAACCAAATTATTGTTGGCAGGGCTGTATTGGATGGATGCAATGAGTCTTATTCTAGTTCACCCATGCAGAATGCAGACATAATCCTCTTGGATGTGCTCAAGGGATGAGAAGAGGAGTAAAAGTGCCAATGCTGGTAGCTCTGAAGAGGATGTGAATGGATAAGAAATGAGTGTTGGCCTGGCACTTTGAAGTCCAGGTCTTAAAGTATTATCCCACCAGGACAAAAAAAACTGTATCTGGGGTGTGCAGGCCACTGTGACAGAATATACCCGTGTGTCCACACCTTATACACTATTGCAATAATCTTTCTACAAATTATACCTTGTGAAGCATTATTTTAAAACTCGTAATTTGCTGCTCATTGTTATCCTGTAAAATATGTTTGGCAACATTGTATGTGAAGTTATAAGATTTCCCTCTGTGATGTTATTAACAAATGTTTCAAACCACAGCCCTACCCAAACAGAAGTTGGAAAACAGGTTTGTCTTAAAAAAAGAAGTGTGCCTTCCTTAATTTGCAGATAAGCCATAAACAGAGTCATCAAGCAGGAAAGGGAGAAAAAGGAAGCTCAATCAAGTGAGAAAAAAGCAGCAGGGGACATGTTTTCACATAGACATTTTGTCTCCTGGTGCCTAGCTGGAAATGTTTTTCAAGAGGGGGACTGAAACTATCAAAGAGATAAAGGAAGCATTCATTGGATTTTAGGAGAAGGGGTCCTGTCCTAAGAAGTCTGGTCAGTAAGGTTGCTGAAAGCATGTGATTTAAGAAAATTTCCTTTGAATTTAATGTAGTTTTGTAAGTTAGGCACCAGTTGCATTTATCTTTATTTGTCTCATAGCCATTTCTGACCTTTATGCCTTGTATTCTCTTTAAATATATCTTTTCGTTGTTAAACTTGTTTAATTGTTGAATCTCATCCATTTGGGGTGGCAAGTTGTACGCGTATTATTCTAGTGAAGAACTAACTGACTTTAAGTACACTTTCATTGGCCAGAATAGGGCTGGGAGCACAGAGACATACATTTTGGTGGGAAATCTAATACTGGGGGTGTGTTGGGGTCACCCTGCAGTAGAACCAAAGCTGTTAAGAGCAAAGGTGTGGTTGGCTGACTGCAACATACACACAGACATAGCTGGGAGTGACTTGCATGCCAGAGCTTGCTTGTAAGCAATACAGGTTGGAGGCTACAGCAGCAAAGGAATGTAAAGGGCACCCCAGGTTAGAGGGCAGGGGAGACACAACTACTTATTAATATGAATTGTAGCCTGGTATGTCACAGCCACATCTTTAAACAGGTATAGATAGATCTGCACAATACATTCCTCCAGTGTCCTGGAGGCTTTAGCAGTCCCAAAGTCATAAACTTCTCTCTACAGCTCATACAGCACAAAATCCTTCTCTTTCCTGAGTGTTCCTCAATACACAAAACCAAAATTTAACACTTTCTCATTAGGAAAGGCAGAAAAAGAATAAGATGCCTAACTGCAAATCACCCTTAAAATCGTGCTATGATTAAACCTATGAATAAGAGAGAGCAGCCCTATGCTTCGAACAAATCGAGGGGAACAATCTTCCTGGTTGCTCTTCCCTGAGTAGCTAGAAACCTACAAAAATAAAGAGTGTATGGTCACAGCTTAAGTTATTACACTAACTATCTTAAGCCATCCCTTGTTACAGATGGGCTGTGCTATTGAGGAGACATCTGTGACAGCCGAGCATTTTAAACTTTGGGCATATTGATTGCAGAGCCAATTGAGCACCTGTCAAGCTGTGCAGAGGAGAGCAGAAAACACTGGAAAATATGCTGGTAGGTGAAAAAAAGCAGAAGAGTGTCCTTTATATAATAGTGTCCTCACTTGCTTAGGTGTTGAAATACAGCCAGTCACTGGAAAGGCTTTCATGGACTGTAAAAAAGGATTATATCACTGATCCCTACCATGTATATATTACTTATGAAACGGACATAAGAGAAAGGAAGGAAAGAAATTCCTGAAACAATAGCTAATGAATCAATGAAATGAACCATTCGGTAAAATTTAATATCCAGACTCAAATCACATGTTAAATCTACTAACATTTAATATTACTGGATTTCTACTGCAATACTTTTATTGCCAATATATGGCCTATTTTGCAAATATGTATGCACATGAGTAGTTTAATTGAGTATGATAGTTATTACTCATCCATGTAAAGTTATTCATGTTTATGACTGTAGGCCATGATTATAAGGAAAGGTATCTAATTTTGTAATGATATATTGCTGTGAACTCCAAAGCTTCATGATGGCAATTTAACTGTTTCATTGGATTTAGCTGAAATGTCCAGGGACTCTGGGACTAGGGGAAGTGATTGTCATTGTGAGCAAAATTTTAGCTGAATACTACCACTTATTAATCCAAATTGACCCTCCTAAATTTAAAGACAAAAAAGGTTTCAAATGTGAGTACTTTTACAAGGCCTTTTTTGGTTTATTTTAGTCTGCATATGCATATCATTCTTACATAATATTTTTTTCAATAATTAGTTTTTTACAATTTTACATACGCTTGCTTTTCAGTCCTGGTATTTAAAATCTTTGCACTGAAGTATATGAAATGGAAATTGAAGTCAGTACAAAGCAGTACGGTAGGAGAAACCATTTCCCTCACCCCCATCAAAAGCTCTCAAAAATGAGAAATATACTATGAATGAAAAACAACGCTTTACAACTCAAAATTATATTGTCTTAGATAAGGCACTCTGGAACCAGGCTATTTGCTATGTATTTATTGAAATTATAATAACTATGCTTCACAAATATGTTTTTAACAGAAAAATATGGTGCTGACTATTGTAAACTGTCACATCATACAGTGTAACGAAAAGCCATTGTGCTGAAGTCTGTTACGTCTTTCCTTGCAGTGCCTCACCAAAAACTCCTCATTCGCATTAAACCACTTTCCCATTTCTCAGTACTGTTTCTCTTTGCTGACCCCTGAATATGGCTGGTTATGTTTTTCCTTTAAATTCTAATCCAAAATACACAATGCTTCCCAATGTTGTTTGAGTGTAATCCCAGCCTTATATATATATACACCTTATTTACATCTGCAGTAATTTGCTCTCTTCTACTTTCTAAATAAAATGTATGTTTGGGATGGGTAAACTGGTTCAGATACAATAAGAACTGACCTGAAACTCTACTGCAACTGTGAATAGAATCCAAATCATATCTGGGTTATTGTTGTTTTTATTTATTAAAGTTAGGTTATGTGAGTCTTTGTTCATACTCATGCACTGTGTTGAGTTCTGGGTTTTACCCAGAACCAGAAATGAAAATACCAAAATACTGTAAGAAAATCTATTTTCATAGGAGTCCCAAGCTGGCAATACCAAAAGTCTCACAAGAAGAGACATTTCCAGCTCAGTTACTTAAACAAAACAGTCTTCAATAACTTCAGATAAATATCTTATCTTTTATTGATTATCCAAATTGAAATTCCAGATTTGCCCATGACTGCCTTATATGTAATGAAATAATTTCCAGAGGATTTTCTAACCATGTTTTGAACATGGCAGGAAAAGAGAAAATCATTAAATATTGTTAAAGCAATTTCAGGGTAGATTGGGGGTGAAAAATTGAAAAGTCAAAGTCATGTTTTTAAAATTGATGTTTCAAGTTAGTAGGTGAAAAAAGTGGAAATTTGCAATTACTGAGATTTATTGCCAGAATGAGTTGACACACATCATCAATTTCAGCTTCTGTGCAGGCTTCATTAGGCAGCTTTGTTCAGGTATCAGAATGTGGCAGGGACCCTTGAGTGGTCCATATGTACACAGCTTTGTCAGAACGGGAAGAACTCCCTTGGTTAGGTAAGAGAAATGTCTCTTTTGAGGAATGTTGAATGTGATGTATTGTAGAATTTGGTTGGATGTTAGATTTAACTCTAAAAAAAACCTTTACCTTGCCCTTCCACATCAAATCTTATTTGATTAGCTGTATAACAAAGAAGGGTGCTACATAATTGCCTCATCTTTTCCTCACACTGTAGAACCAGATGGCAGTGCAAATGACAAAGGTGTTTCACTGCAAATAAGCAGAGACCAGAGTGAGTTGCTATGTGCCAAAACCTGTGAATCTCCAGCCAGCTCCCGAAAAGGGCTTTCCTTCCGCTTTCCTCTTGGCTCCCAAGAACAGAAGCAGAGCAGGGCCAGTAGCTATGCTGGCACTGATTCTTGAACTTCCATTGGTTTCTCTTGTCCTCTCCAAGAGGGTTGCAGTGTGTGAAGGGGGAGTTTATGCTGCTTAGAGCATCATTAAATAATCTCTAGTTGTCTTATGGAAACTGGACAATGTAGGAAGGTGAACATGCTGCTTCAAGTGACTTTTTTCCCCATTCCCCTTTTTACCATGCTCCACTGCTAATGCATGGAGTTTGTATGTCAGGAAAATTAGAGGTCCTGTCGTAAGGGTGATGGGATGGATTTTTCAAAGTGTGGCCAAGGTTTTCAAAACCAGATTTATAAAATTAAGCTCTCAAATCCCTACTTATGTATCTGAATAAGTTTCCTGATTTTCAAAAGTGTTGAGTACCCAAATGTCCCAGCAGAAGTCAATGGGAGCTGGTAATTGCTCAGAACCTTTAAAAGTCAGGTCACTTAATTAAATTATTAAATATGGGGTTAGGAGCCTAACTGTAGGCATCTCATTTTGAGAATCTTGGTTTACATGCATTTCCCCTAAACACAACTTTCTAATCCTGCCCTCGTTCATTTTAATGGGGATTTTGTGGCATATGCTCTTCTACACCATGCAGCAGAAGGGAGATTGGAGGCCCAAGATTTACATTAATGGAATTGGAAGCATATTTTGGTTTTTCATAAAGATACATGTAGCGGAGTAGTTGGTTAGTGGAATGGAGGAAAAAAAAGCTCATCACCTCTTTTTACTTCTATCAGAAATATGTTAGAAATCATTCAGTTTATGTTTTCATTAGTCATTTGTGACAGGAATATAGTATCTCTCTTTTTTTTTTCCTTTTGACAATTTTATCTTTTAGGCATTCCAAATTTTATAGCTTTTACTCATCAAGTGAAACAGACAAACTCTTTAATGATGCACATGATGGCAAACTGTTATACTATTAAATATATACAATAAATGAGTATTGTATAATTTTGTACATACAACTCAACTTTTGATTTCTACATTTTTTAGGAGTAGATTTAGACCCCTTGTTCCCACATGTAAGCAGCTGCTTGCAGAAGTAGTCTCTTTCCCAGTTTCTGTTGCCTTATATTTAGCTTGTGGCCCTCTCTGACCCCCGGATCCTTTTCCACAGTACTCCTCCTAGGAGTCATTTCCCATTTTGTATGTTCCTGCCTAAGTGGAGTTCTTTGCATTTGTCCTTATTGAATTTCATCCTATTGACGTCAGACCATTTCACCAGTTTGTCCAAATCATTTTGAAATTTAATCCTATCCTCCAAAGCACTTGCAGCCCCTTCCAGCTTGGAAAGTGTCCAGAAAAGAGTGACAAAAATGATTAAAGGTCTAGAAAACATGACCTATGAGGGAAGATTGAAAAAAATGGGTTTGTTTAGTTTGGAAAAGAGAATACTAAGGCCTGGTCTACACTGGGGGGGGATCAATCTAAATTACACAACTTCAGCTATGTGCATAATGTAGCTGAAGTTGACGTACTTAGATCTACTTACCATGGGGTCTTCACTACGGTGAGTCGACTGCTGCCACTTCCCTGTTGACTCTGCCTGCTCCTCTTGCTGAGATGGAGTACAGGAGTTGATGGGAGAGCGACTGGGGATTAATTTATCACATCTAGACTAGATGCGATAAATCGATCCCTGCTGGATCAATCGCTGCCCACCAATCCGACCAGTAGTGAAGACATACCCTGAGAGGGGACATGATAACAGTTTTCACGTATGTAAAAGATTGTGACAAGAAAGGGGAAGAAAAATTGTTTTTCTTAACCCCTGAGGATAGGACTCGAAGCAATAGTCTTAAATTTCAGCAAGGGAGGTTTAGGTTGGACATTAGGAAAAACTTCCTAACTCTTGGGTAGTTAAGCACTGGAATAAATTGACTAGGGGAGTTGTGGAGTCTCCGTCAATGGTGATTTTTAAGAGCAGGTTAGACAAACACATGTCAGGAATGATCTTTATCAGTGGTCGGCAAATTCAGCACGTGAATTCCTGTAGCTCCCATTGGCCAGGAACGATGAACCGTGGCCACTGGGAGCTGTGTGGGGCAGTGCCTCCAGATGGTCAATATAAACAAAATGTCTCACAGACTGCCAGTGGATAACCCTGATGGGCCATGTGCTGAAGGTTGCTGACCCCTGGTCTAGATAATACTTAGGCCTGCCAGGAGTAGAGGGGACTGGATTAGATGACTTCTCAAGGTCCTTTCCAGTTCTATGATTTGCTTTCAGAATTTTATCCCTCAGTTAATAAATTATAATTTACCTAGTTCTTCTATTGATCACTTCCTTTGGGCCTGAGAGGTAGGTGTTTAGCATAACTACCATGTAAATCATTGGAGATATGAGTGCCCAGTGACTATTTATCATCTCACAGGTTCAGGCTCATTTTATTTTATAATGTTTACATTAAACATTCTGTTAGAATTCTCATATTCTAATTTTAACATTCAGTTAGAATTCTATCTAGAGTGAGCGAACATAGCTTCAGGATGGGGTAACTTTCTGCTTCTCCTCCAGACTCTTAACATTTGGAGAGAGGATTTTATGTCTGGGCCACATATTGCATTACAATTACCAAACAGTAAATATACTGTAAGGAAAATTAGCAAGAACAAGTGTACTAATCCCTTTAAACATTAATCCTATTAGCAATATTTCCTGATAGGTTAGGATTTAAAGCAATTCCCTCTAAATTTCTAGAGCAATACATATTACAGCAGTATTCAAGTGCTATCTTGTAGTTATGGAAGGGTTCAGTACTTTAAAAACCATAACATACTTGTATTACAATCCTCAGATGGAGCTGCAGCTCCCCATAGAACTATCAAAAGACTAAAAAAGCAATAGTTTCTTAACAGAGAAATAAAGTTGTATTTTCACTGATATAATGGGCTAACCAGTAGCTCAATGTCCAAAATCTCATTGTTGGTGCCAAAGTTCTGAACAGCTTCATTCAGATCTTGTCCAATCATCCTTCAAAAATAATTGCTGTCTCATACTATCCTGCGCATAATTTTTTTTCTCACAGAAGCAATTTTAGCAAATGCTGGAAAAGTGCTTCCATATTCTTCCCCAGGAATTACTCTTACTCAAGAAATGGCTCTCTGTGGTCAGTTTCAAAAAGAAGAAATATATTGGAATCTTTACACAATACTTTTCTTTCTCTAGATTGCTTATCCTACTGAAAAATGTCTATTTAATCTGAGTTTCCAACCTCCTGCAACAGCTGCATTTCTCCTTGCCTGTATACCTTGAATTCTCACTGGAAATCCCCAACCCCAAAGGGAGGAATAATACTCCAAACAATCAAAGTCATGCTTAAAAGTAAACTTCAAGTTAACAGGAAATGATCACCTCTCACATTTATTTACATATTTAAGAACTGCATAAGTGTTAATTAATTACTGGAACTGTGATTTTAAAATGTTATCTATGCAATCAAAACAAAAATACAAAATGTTAATCATGATTAATGGAAAACAAATCTAATGATCTTACAAAAGGTAAATTCATTAAATTGCAACTAATCATGAATGTGTTTCAAAATGTTTTATACCTTGAAAAACACGTTCATAACAGAATGATAATGTGTTGTGCATCTTCAGGGTATATTTTATAATTTAAAAATGAAGATGTGCTTGACTTGTGAGGAAATGTTATTTTGTCTATCACATCTACTATTAATAATGGTCATAACCTGGTCTGTTTTAAGACATTAAAATATTTTAGTTTATCTCAGAATGACACTTCCATAGATAGATGTGTTTTTGCGAAATACTGATTTCAGATTCACGTTAGTTAAAAATTATATGACAACAATCATCCTGCAAACACTTATGCGTATACATAACTTTGCATATGTGACTAATCCCAGCAAAATTAACAGGACTACTCTCAGGAGTTAAGTTCTGCACATGCATATGCTTTTATATAATTGGGACCTAAAAGTGATGGCAGGAACCTTTGGCTGCTGGACCTAGTAAATTATGCAGGGAATTAATGTCCAAATTTCCTTATCCATAGTTAAATCACTGTGTGGGCTCAGCAGAAGACTAGGAATTAGGAGATCTGATTTCTTTTCCTGATTTTGCCAAAGTCTTCCTGTTTGATCTTCAGTAAAGTCATTTAAAAATCTGGGCCTCAATTTCTCCATCTGTATAATGGAGACAACAATTACTTAATTACATAATTCATTATCGCTTTCCAAGTATGTGAGTTTCTTGGTTGGAAGACTATAAAAGTAAAATGAGTTATTGATGAAAGTGATTGAATTATTCATTAGGAATACGTTAGTAATCTGCTCCCATTTTTAGTTAGTGAATTATTTGTCAATTGATACTAGTTTTTTTCTAAATAAATTTTCCTAATTTCCCAATGTAGGTGCTGAACCCATACCATCATTTATTCACAAGTATTACCCAAATAGTAGTAGTTTGGACAAATAATTTTCATACTATAGATTGTTTGGAAATATTTTGCCTGAACTATTCACTCTTTGTTATTTATGTAGTGTGGCTGATAACTTAAGTTACATGGTTGTTATGATTCTGCTTACTAATTGGATGACTGAAACATTTTAAAGAGGATATCAGCAAATAACTAACAGCAAATTTTAACGAACAAAAGATGCAATGCATGACGTTTCTGGAATTCACAAATATCCAAAAGATTTTCAGATATAACAAAAACAAATCATGTGAGCCAGACGTAGAGCTTTTTACTTGGAAAAATATTCGCAAATCAGAATTTAAAAATAAAGATTCAGCCAGTTCCAATTGTTATTAAAGTAATATTAATAATCCTCTTTAGCATTAAAAAACATCTTCTGTGATACTTAGACGTGGGACACGCTGCAAAATTAGTTCAGATCTGTAGACATTTCCCCAGAGTTTGGTGAGGAACAGATCTAGATTTTTATTGCTGGCTTCCCTTTCTCAGAACAATGCTGCTGGAAGTTTGTTGTTTGTCAAAAAGAGTAATCTCAAACTTCTTTTAATAAGCTACAGTTGCACTGGTTTGTTTTTAAGTCATTTCAGGTAGTCTCATCTACATACTTGTGCATACGAAGCAAATGAGAAAATATTTTCATGATATTCTAAACTGGCACAATTCGTGCTAGGGTTGCTTAATAAGCATTTGCCCAAAAGCTATCACAAATGCATAGGTGTCTAATACAAGAACTTTATGTTTTGGTCTTTATCATGGTTATTTATAAACAAGCAAAATATATTCTTAAGAAATATGCCTTGCCGCTAAATTGGACCACAAAGTAGCTTCCTAAAGTTCTTTAATGTGAAATATTATTTTACAGCTTTCCCAGCTATAACCATCCCTTGCTTTTATTAACAACTACAGCAATGGTCAACAGCAACAAAACTGTCCATCAATAAAGTAGTTCATCACTCCTGCACATTGCCTAAAAATTTATTTACACAGAGGCCAAAGTCTGGCTTAATTTTGGAACTGTGGTGCATTGATTGTCAGGCAAGCAAGATCAGATGAATGTGCTTCTGTAACCTTGCAAGCTGTATACATTTCATCTTTACCCCACATGCTGCTTCTTCCTTGCAAGTCTTAAAAAGAAAATTCTTTCATACATTATCTCTTGTTCTCCTGTAATTCGAGATATTAGAATGAGAGAATATGTAAGGTCTGGGCTAGCCTCAGAAGTAATTTTCTTTGGAGGGTAAATAGACAAGTGGGGCTGTAACATTCTACTCAGTTGTCCGGTATATTCACATGCAAAACAGCTTTTGACATCAATAAGATTTCCAGCTTCAAAATCATGTTAGTACTAGGCACTATATAGGGATATATTTAGCCTTGCCATCAGCAGTAGCAAGCAACAAGGGGCCAAAAATCCTTTTAATCTGTGCTCTATTGTCAGTAGATGGTCAGTAGATGGGCCAGTACAGGACAAGCCCTGCCTTAAAATGTTTATGATTTCTTAAGAGTCCAACCTGCAGACCAAAATTAGGCCAAACTCTTGCAATTAACTTCAGAATCAGCCTCAGAATCAACATGTAGGGTTAAATTCTGGTCTCTTTCAAGTCAATGGGTGGTTTTCTACTGGCTTAATTGGACCAGGATTTCACTCCTATGCCTGGCATCAAACCCCTCTGACAGTCCCAGGAAAGGTTTCAACTAATATTGTTCTACTTTTGTTTTTTGCCAATGCCTTGTCATCTTTGTTTCTCAGTTCACATTTAGAATTCCCGTTGTTTTTAATGAAATTCAGCCCAAATGAACTTGGAGACCTTTAAAGAAAATCTACTTTTCAGTTTTCAGTGCACAACTTCATCTGACCAGTGGACACAACAAATGAACACATACAGCATCCTGAGAGCAGTAGATATCTGTACTTTTTTGTCAGTTGAACTCATTTTTTCCCCACTCAGTCTTGTGAGTGGAAAAATTGGTTTCTTGTCATTTAAAAGAAAAGCTTCTTAATTCATCATACATAAAATAGCACTACGTGTTTTATGGCCTGATTTGACAAGATAATTTTAGAACTATTCAGTGAAACATGGTGCTAGAACACATTAGAATGCTGTTGAACCCACTTATGTGTATTCATGTTAAGGGCAAGCTCCCATTAATATCACTGACTCTTCAAGTCCTGGACATATACAATTAACTTTAATATGAAGGAACACCTGCTATTATCACAAGACTCTTAATATTACTAACCGCTTCCTTTCATCTCTTCATTCTGGAGACAAATCTACTTTGTCACAAAAAGCTTTAGAAAAATAAATCTTGAAATGCTTTAAAAAGATATTTTAAGGGCTGCAGCCTTTACTCATGTGAGTATTTCTACTGAGTAAGAATTGCAGGAAAAGTCCAAAAGAGGAAAATATAAATAATGGCAAGATAAGATGCCCAACTTCAAGTGGCCATTCAGAAGGTAAAGATGGCAAAGAGCCGGAATACATAGCTCACATGCCATTTTCCTTAGCCACACTCCAAATCCCTTCCGTCAGCTGCAGGAGTGAGGGTGGCAATGTTGGTCACTCTAGCAGCTCTGCACTGTTGAAGAATCCCCCTATACAAGGGAAGTTCTCTAGGGGCCAGATCCCATGGGTTCACATCTCGTCAGTATTTGTTTCCATACTTATTATGTTTCTCAAAATGTTAACTCTGCATCCAAATCTAATCTCTTAGACACTGTAGCATCTGAATAAAAAGTTCTGTACAAGATGGTTCACTTTGAACATCTACTGTCCAGCATGGCTTTTGTGTTGCTTTGAAGCACAATTATGCTAGTTCTTTGATTCCATGAAGCCTCAGATGTAATAGTGAGGCAATAGCTCCTAAAACATCTAAGCTTCTGAAAAGTAATCTGATCAATGTATCCTCTAGTTAGAAGAGCTACAAATTTGTCAGTTTTTAAAAGAAACCTCAAAGTTATTTTAGCTTTTTTTATATGAAATGAGAGCAGAAATGTGAAGACTCCAAATCAGAAGAAACCTGAAGGTGTAGCTAACATCGAGGCAAGAAAAATAATTGTTCAGTAGGAAAAAAACCCACAGTAGCTTGCTGTGCTCGTGTTTAAAAAAAAAAAGAAAAAAAGAAAAATTAGAAAGCAGAGCACAGCATGATGAACCTAACCATATGCTGAGGAAAGGTTTTCTTGGGGTCATGGGTTTCTTTCCTGAAGTGTTTTTGTGCTCCAAAGGAAGCCTTTTTTAATAATATTAATACTATTTCCTGGAAACTTTTCTCTGTTTAGGTCACTAGTTTTCTAGCTCCTGTGCTTGTCCTGAGAGGCTTAGGGTGGAGTTCAAGCAGTGCTGAAGTCAAAAGATTGAACGGAGGCAGTGCAAAAACCTAGAGAATACCAAAGTGACCAGTTTCAGTATAAAAAACCATGTTTCATACAAGTTCTTACAGTTCCGTAGTACATCTAGTTTTCTTTACAATGCTTTTTTCCAAGATAGCACTTTATATTAAACTTACAATATTTTTTGTAAACTTCTATTGAATGATCACTACTGTAGATAGTTATACTTTAATATGGTAAGTTTCTTATATCAATAATACACTTAATAGACACTGTTGTAAAAAGCCCCATAAGTTAACATGCATAAATTGCCAAGGAATAACTGTGCTGGTTCATTATATGCTTCTAAGTTTTAACAAACAGGCTGAGAAGTAATATGATTTATTACAAAATAATAATGATAAATAACTGGAACTTTATCTTTTTCATTTAGGGGTAAACAAGAGAAAAGGAAGGCGGTTGCATATTTTATTAAGAAAAAGAGCCAAAAGCACTGAAGTGAGTACAGCTGCTAAGGTAATGCTTATCTAACTAAGAACATCAAGATATTGCATATGACAAATAGTAGAAAAAGACTAAATACTTCTTCCCAGATACTTATTGAGAATAGAGAAGAAATTAGCAAAGCACAGCTTTGTGAATTTTATTAGCCAGTAGAGGCACTGAAATATTCAATTTCAGCATAATAAAATCAAATGTTTTTCCTTCCAAACTTATATCCATTCATAGATTTGTAAAGATGTCATATTTTGCACTGGGTAGCTTGAAGATTCTGAGGAATGCCATTCATAAGCCTTCATTATGCAATTACACTAGACCAGCGGTTCTCAAACTGTGGTCTGCAGACCAAGCTCCATTCAGATGGTCCATGGATAGTTCCATCTAAGGTGCACACCTTGATGTCCTCACATGAGGGAATAAAGGGCCATCCACAGAATTAGTGGAGCCACACAGTCATGGCTCCACTAATTAGGTGCCTGGACCCTGGAGAAGACGCACATGTAAGGTGAGGTGGTGGCCTTGGAGGGAATAGGAGGTAGGTGGGAGGGGACAGTGGAGTGAGAGGAGAGGATGAGGGAAATTTGGGATGTTCAGGGCTTCAGTGGCCAGAGAAAGACGTGACTTTCCCCACTTCCAGGGCTGAGGCTGCCAGGTAGAGATGGCCCTACTTCCCAGCCCCAGTTCGGAGGCTGCCGTTGTGGGGGAGAGAAGGCACATCTATCACATTCAACAGGCAAAACTACTGATATTAAAATATGAGTTGTGTGTTTTTATTTGAAGAACTAAAAAAGTGAATTATTGTTAAGTTTTTATTTATATAGCACTTTTATCCAAAGCACTTTACAATAGTTAGCTCACGGTACAAACAACGTTTGGAAAGATCGTTAAGTTGTCCACCGAGACCTTCAGCAATTTTCAAGTGGTCCTCGAAAAAAAAAGTTTGACAATCACTGCACTAGACTGAGAATTCATTTTTATGATGTGTGCTTTGTAAATATTGAGCATATATTTTTTTAAAAAATTGCTATCAGCAGACAGTAAGCCAGGCAGCTATTCAGAACCCTAACAGAAAGTGTCAGAGATTTCAATCAGACCATTTTCACAGCAACCCATCTGTGTTCAGGGACAAGCTTTGGAAAGCACAATATTCTCAAAGTCTGAGATCAGCAAAAGTAACATGAGAGTCAGCAAAAGACACTGTGAGCACTAGCAGTATGGAAAATCTTGATATATTATTTCAGATAATGTGGGTAAATCGGTTTTCTACAAAGTCTATTTTTTGACTGCATTTCTGAATGAAAGTTACTGAAATCTGAACAGTCCTCTTTAAATTAAAAAAAAAAAGTGCTTTGAAAACAGGAGCTGATTGTTGTACCTACCCTTCATAATAGCATGAGTTCTGTTAAGGTAGGATCTGACCCAAAGTTTACTTTGATGTAATAACAAGAGGGAAAATAAAAATCACTTAAATGAGAAATGCTTCTTTGGAAATCTGCTTAATAGAGATGTTTCCAACAATACTTAATAGCAGTGATTACTGCTTAATTTTTATTAACTAGGAAGACTTCAGTTGACTGTGTGAGGCTGTGATCTCTTATGTATCTCATGTGCTGGGCCACCATGTCAGGCATCTCACACTTGTCTTTACCATTGGAACCAGGCAGCAGGATCAGTCCGCTTTCTAGTGAAAATAGTGTTTCTACAAACTCCATGGGCCTGTTCAATAATAAATCAGGCCTGCAGCTCTGCAAATAGCAGCATTAGCATTCAAGTGGGCCCTGATACAAAGCCCATTGAAGTCATTGGAAAGACTCCCATTGACCTCCGGTGGTCTTGGAATCAGGTCTATGGTGTCTCCTTTAACATTCATTGGTAGTCTTATAATTGTAGGATCAGAAAATTCAAATAAGAATCAAATGCTTAAAATAGGAGAAATGGTCAGTGTGCAACTTCTTTCCTGTGTTTTAGAACGATCTGTTTCTTTTAATAGTTTCAAGATGTTCAACTTCAGTTTCGGATAGACTTTCATTTACTGTATGAATAATGCTAATAACATAAATCCCCTTAATTTATTGTAATAATTTAGATACTAGCTTTCTTATGTTAATATTATTTTCCAATATGTTTTCTGTGGTCCCAATGTCATTGCCATTAAGAATTTTTTTTTTGCAAACTTAAAAAATGCTGCTCTTAGAAAAGTAGTATAATCAAGATACACGCCAAAAAAGAGGATAGGTGTTTAGAAATGTGGTCACCCCTTCTAGCATACCCGGAGGAGGGGGAATCCCCAGCAAGCAAGCCAGAATCTTTAGTCATGTTCTTTGAATGTTAATCTAATCCTGAACAAGTAACATACAATGTGTCATGTTAACATTTTATTGTAAGTTTGCCTTCATTAAAAAGTTTTTAAAGGAGCATATAATGTGTTTGAGTACCTCAAACACTGTCATTAATAGAATTGGTTGAATAATATGTCATATTATTTATTCAACAAAAGTAGTGATTTTTTTTTCCGAATAAAATTTTTAACAAATAAATGTTTCCATTATTTGCCCACCTGTAGTTACCCACAGGGTAGAATGGAGGTACGAACTTTCTACCTTTTTATTTCTAGCTGAACATTTTTAACAATATTATGAAACATATTCTCTGTGTTTTTAATGTGTTGTGAAAGATGCTGAAGTGACAGCCCTGGAAACTGAAGTCCTCTCTTTATCCACAGAGGCGCACACAGTGTTACCTTACCCATGCCGTCAGATGGTAATAACTGACCATCCTCCACATCACTCAGACACATAATCTGTGCATCTCTTTGATTCAATCCCATCTCTAGACCCACTTGTGAAGGCTGGGTCTAAGCCTTGCCACACACATGCATGTATATTACAGATATTGTCTCGCTATGTTTTTAGGGTCATCATTTCATGGTTTGGTGCCTACTCTCAAGTCTTGACACCAACCATATTGTCCACCCCCCCCACACACACTTACATTCACTCAAAATACTGTTGCAAGGATAATCTTCATGGTTTAACACTCTGACCACTTTATCCCCCTCTTTGAATTCCTCCACTGGCTACCTGTCCTCCACCACATCAAATACAAACTCAGTATTTGATGTGGTGAAGGACAAATACAAAAACTTCCTAACTGTCAGGGTGGTTAAGCACTGAAATAAATTGCCTAAGGAGGTTGTGGAATCATCATTATCTGAGATTTTTAAGACCAGGTTAGACAAAAACTTTTCAGGGATTGTCTAGATAATATTTAGTCCTGCCATCAGTTCAGGGGACTGAACTAAATAACCTCCTTAGGTCCCTTCCAGTCCTAAGATTCTATTATTCTGTTTCTTTGACTTTAAGGTCCTGTAACATTTAATCGCACAAAAGTAGGCAGGAGATATGTTGTGATTGCTACACTTGATAGCAAAGACTACTTTTGTTACTCTGTCATTGCCAACCTATATATTTGCTTCTCCTATCCACCTGTTCTGTAGTGCTGTTAGACTGTAAGCTCTTTGAAACAGTAACTGTAACTTTCTACATGTTTGCTCTGCACTAGCACTGTGAGGCCCCAGCATTATTGGTCTCTAGGTTCTATCGCAATATAAATGTTAGACCATTATTATTATTATTTATGTTATATTTAGACCACCAGCCAGCTACCCTTAGATAACATTCCTTCTTTTCAGCTGGCACACATTTTTGGCAGGGTCTTCCTCGTGCACAGATCTGGCATAAAACAAGGGATACAGAGTTGGAATTAAATTTCAAGGTTCCAAATAAACTTCCAAGCACATGCACTCTTAATCACCATGGGTTAAATTACGCTTTTCCATGCAAAAAATCATGGGAATTTGTTCAAGAAATGGTGTAGTGTTCATTGCTTGAAGTTCTTGACTCATTTCCTCAGTGAGGTAAAAGTAAGAGTGTGGGCCAACAGTGTTGCCAGTGAGCATATCTCAATAATAACATGGTTGTTCTGAGATCGAGGGTAAATTCCTCCTCTCCTCGGGTTCTCTAGAAGTAGAGCTTGCCCCTCTGTGCTATTGCTACTTCCTACGTGTTTCTCTTCCTCATCCTTCCTAGTAGTACTGTTCACCCAGGAGCTGTACTGCCATTTTTGATCACCCCATCCCAAAGATATAGAAGTGGAATTTGATACTTAAAAGTCAGCAGTGATTCCAAATTGATTTTACAGTGGACATAGCACATATTTGTTGGATATAATACTGAGCAGACCAGAAGTTAGACTCTATAGTGAGGCCCTCCCTGAAACCCACTGATACACAAGCATGCAGGCTTCATATAGAAGTTTACGTATGGACTCTGCACTCTTTCTGTACCAGACAGATTGGGCCATAAGTTTACTGCTTAGATGTATTGTACTTTCACTAAACAATTTGCCTACTTGTACAGAGAATTAACTTCTTAGTTATTCATTTACATGATATGTATTAAATTGGCATTTGTGCATTTCATATTAAAATATAAAAAAGCTCACTAGGCTAGATCAACAGAAAGGCGGTACCAACCAGAGGCGGCTCTAGGTATTTTGCCGCTCCAAGCACGGCAGGCAGACTGCCTTCTGCGGCTTGCCTGCACGAGGTCCCCGGTCCCGCAGATTCGGCGGCACACCTGCAGGAGTTTCGCCGAAGCCGAGGGACCAGTGGACCCTCCGCAGGCATGCCACTGAAGGCAACCTGCCTGCTGCCCTCACAGCGACCAGCAGAGCATCCCCCGTGGCTTGCCGCCCCAGGCATGTGCTTGGTGTGCTGGTGCCTGGAGCCGCCCCAGTACCAGCATAGGACGTGAGTCATTCTCAGATGTAGATGAACAGCAGGCTTGCATGACAAGGAATAACCTATACAAGAAATATACATTTGTAAAATAGGATTGAAGTTAAAGTATCTTTTAAAAAGTGTTTTTGGGGAAAGGGTAATTGTGATGATCAGTGGCTGTTTCTAAAGCCCTGGGACCACTCAAAGGCAGTGCTCTAGAGCGTTCTTACAGAACTTGAATTTTGTTAGTGCAGTTCAGGATATTTTATCAATTTGTATATCTATCATTTCCAATATAAAATCTATAAGCAATCTTTGTAATGTTTGGGTATGTTTTGGAGCTATTGGGATAGTGGAAACATTTATTCACAAACTTGTTTACCAAATCCAACTTCTGATTTGATCCAAACATACTTAGACCCTCATTTTTATGTGACTATTTCTGTGATCATGCACAAATGCTTAGGGAGGAGCAAGCATTCATTTTTATTCATATATAGATATTTTAGTATAGCCTGGTCCACCCTACAAAGTTAGGTTTGCTCAACTACATAAGTCATGGCTGTGAAAAATGTCATGCTCTGTGTGATGTAGTTTAGCCTGTTTAAGCCCCAGTGTAGACATTGCTAACTATGGCCTCTTGGAGAGGTGGATTTACTACAGTGATGGAAGAACCATTCTATCATTTAGTGTCTACACTGCAGCTGTGCCATGGTAGTATTTCTAGTGTAAATATAGTCCATGAATAAGTGCTTTCATGCAAGAGCAACACTTAGACTTTATTTTTTTAAAACGAACATAATTGTCACGGGGGGCAACAGTTGGGGTTCGTTTGCCCGGTGTGCGTATCCCTAATGATCACACCAGAGTGGAGAAGCAAGTCTCTTTATTTCAAACCAAATGAGGTTCAGGGAGATACAAATTTAGATACAGATCTAAAGTGGCAGCCCGCTTGGCTTCTCTATCTGCCCTAGCGTTGCCTCGGTTAGTACTGTGATCCTCCTTTTGATGACCCCTGCAGTGCATTACTGCTACCTCTGAGGGGAGCTGTATGGCTTCCAGAAGCTGAAGAATTTGTAGCCCGCGCTTGACCAGAGAACCCTGAGCCCCCCTTTGTTTCCACAGACCAGCGTGGGCATGCAGCACACCAAAAGCATATTTAGAGTCCGTGAAGATATTAACTCTTTTTCCTTTTGACAATTCAAGCGCACGAGTTAAAGCCACTAACTCAGCTAGCTGGGCTGAGGTCCCGGGGGGCAGGCTTTTTGCTTCCACAGTTTCATGGAGAGACACAACAGCATAGCCCACCCTTCTTAATCCATTTACAACAGTGCTACTGCCGTCCGTATACCACTCATAGTCTGCGTTAGGGAGAG
>NC_133769.1:192437549-192497454 GCF_003597395.2 Chelonoidis abingdonii
ATTCTTTAAATCCTGACAGCTGGAATCGGGCATCTAATAACCTCCAAGCAGGTATGTTCTTGCCCTCTGTTCTGGAAGCAGGTGGCGGATTAAGGAGGGCAATGCCCTGCAGGGACTCGGGTCTCTAAAGAGCTTAGCCTGATTACCCCGGCTACCCGAGCTGGGTGAGCCAGAGACCCCCCTTTGTGTCAGTAAGGCGTTGTCCCCCCACAGAGGCTAGCAGCATGTATGGGTTGGGGACGAGGGGGTGTAGAGTCTTAACCCGCTCGTTGACTGCTCTTAAGTCCTGCACCAATCGATAATTGCCGTCAGGTTTTTGGACAGGTAAGATAGGAGTATTCCAAGCTGAGTGACACTCCCGTAATATCCCGCACTGCAAGAATTTGTCTATGATTTTCTGTAGTTTCTCCCTGGCTTCCTTCTTGATGGGGTACTGCTTAATCCGAATTGGCCCTTTTCCTGGCAAGAGCTGCACTGTTATGGGACTTAAATGAGCAGCCTTTCCTGGGGTCTCTGAAGCCCAGACCAAAGGGTACACCTGATTTTCCCAATTCTCCCATTCTGGAGTGCAGGTGATTGCAGGTTCAGATTCAGATCCCAGAACCATAACCCAGGCATTTTTGGGGGGTAAAGTGAGAACAATTTCATTTTGAGAGAAATGCAACGTAGCCCCTAACCGGCATAGGAGATCCCGTCGTAGCAGCGGAGTGGGGCATTTAGGGAGATAGACAAGCCGGTGGGTGATAGTCTTCTCCCCCAGAGCGCATTCAGCAGGAGCATAAACCGAGCACGAGGCTTTTTTTCCGACCGCCCCGGTTACCACCAGAGAGCTTTCTATGGGTAAGGGAAGCGGCTAGTTTACAGCAGTTTGGGCTGCTCCTGAGTCTATTAAAAAATCCATTTCGGTGTTTCCTACCATCATTTTTACTCGGGACTCCGGGGATAGGATAAACCGTTTCCCCTGACCCCCCTAATCTTCCAGGGTCCCTACTGTCATCTGGGGAATACACTCCCAGTTTGGACATTCATTTTTCCAATGCCCTTCCTGCTGGCAGATTCCGTACTGCTCTCGACCCAGCCGTCTTTCTTGGGAACCGGGGCGCCCTCGGCCACGACTCCTATACCCACGGCCCCTTCCACCCACCAGAGGCCGTCCTCGGCCAACCCGGACTGCCGTGACCATCATTTTTACCTGCTGCTTTTCCTTTTCTACATCCCGAAGGCTGTAAGCCTTGTTAGCTATCTCCAAGATCTGAGCCATAGTCATACCCATAAGATCTTCCTTCTTTTGTAATTTTCTTTTAATATCTGGGGCAGCCCGACTAGTAAAAATATCCTTGATGACTGCCTCAATCTCTGCGCTGTCGGGGTTGGCTGTTGTATGCTGTCTAATTGCATCCCGTATGCGCTGCAGAAAGGCTACCGGACTCTCCTTTGGTTCCTGTACTACCTCATAAAGCTTCGCCCAGTTGTTATTGCGAACTGACGAGTGACATAAGCCAAACAGCAACAGTTCTTTATAATTAGTTAAAGGAACCATACCTTCAGCTTTATTAGGGTTCCACTGGGTGTCAGTAAAAGGGACCTGACCTTTTGCCTCCTTAGTGTTAGGATCCAGCTCATGTCTCCGTTCTGCCTCTGTCCGTGCTTTAGCTAAAACCTGGTCCCGCTCCACCTCAGAGAGGAGAGTCCATAAAAGTACTTGGCAGTCATCCCAGTCAGGTTTATGACTAACCAGACACCCTTCAAAAACTGAGATAAATCGGGCTGCGCTTTAAAAGCCGCCAGATCCACAAGATTAAAAGGAACATGGGAATACAACTGCATAGTGGTTACATCCTGACTACCTGTGCCATTGTGAGCAATTCGGGTTTCAGTAATCAGAGGGTACAAACCTGTGGAGGGCTCAATTGGCGGGGCTGAGGGGACTTTGTCACCATACGATGGGGGTGCTGTGGCCGAATGTGACCCCTCTCCTGCTATTACAGTAGATAATGAGTTTTGAACATTTTCACAACTGTTTCCCAAGCCTGTTGGAACCAGATTACATTGCTTCAAAATATCTGTTCTGTTCCACAACAACATAAATATCTGACCATACATATGCTCATTCCATTTATTAGTTCACTGACAAAATAAGAGAACTTGGAGGATCATATTATAATTAATTGAACCCTCCGGTGGCCACCTTTCCTGGTCCTCTAGCTGGTACTGAGGCCAGTCTATTGTACAATATCTTTTTAGTTTACCTTTAGTTAGTGGATCCATTCCAAAGATTTTCCAATTAACCAGAATGCATTCTAAAGGCATGCATGCTACCTTATCCTTCGACTGTCCCTGTCCCATTCCTTACAGGGAGATCCTGGGAGTCCCCAGGTCCTAACAGGTGACAGATTAAACCCTTTAAATTAAATCCTACCTTGTCCGCGAGACCAGTTCCTCACCGTCACTCGGGACCAAAGCTTCTCCACCTTCTGGGGCGTTGCCATACCAGACTTCGCCGAGGCCCCCAATGAAATCACCGCTGCGCGCTGGGCATCAGCTACTGTCTCAATCCGTCGGCCACTGGAGAAGGTCCGGGCAAGGCTAATTTTCAGCCTCAGACCTCCTGGCTGGCTCGCCAAAGCTGTCGCAGGGGGCAACGGTTGGGGTTCGTTTGCCCAGTGTGCGTATCCCCAATGATCACACCAGAGTGGAGAAGCAAGTCTCTTTATTTGAATTCAAATAAGGTGCAGGGAGATACAAATCTCAAATCAAGCACCTCTCACTAGCCTTTGCCATGTTTTTTATACCCTAGTTCTTTACATAGATTTCCACAGGTGCTACAATTCATCATCTACAATTCATTAACTACCGGATCCTTTAATTAACTGTATCCTCTACCCAGACTACTGACCCCCCCTTGATTGATTACATCTTGTACCATAAACAAAAGAACAAAAGAAAATAATAAATGATCACATGTATTCATGCTAGCTTCAAAGAAACATATTGATTAGCCCGAAGGGTACTCCGAGGGCAATAGCAGGCCTGAGAATGTAAACTTTTGACCCCATGCCATATTGCCAGTTACTTGGAGTTCCCCCCCCCCCCGCACAACATAATTATCATTATATAACTTGGTCCATACTATAGGATCTATTGTGACATACCAGAGTGTAATCCAGACCAATGAGGAGCTATGTCACCATTGCCTTGCAACCCCGGGTGCCTTACAATGTCCTGTTGTTTGTAGCTTCCATCTGGGCTGCTCACAAAAGGCCTTCCAACATGCAAGTCACACCCTGACCATCTAATATGTGTAACTGTAGCCTACCAAACTCTACCCTACATAAAAGGATAAATGGACACAAATCAGATATTAGGAATGGCAATATATAAAAACCTGTAGGAGAACACTTCAATCTCCCTGGACACACAATAGCAGATTTAAAGGTAGCCACCCTGCAGCAAAAAAACTTCAGGACCAGACTTCAAAGAGAAACTGCTGAGCTTCAGTTCATCTGCAAATTTGACACCATCAGCTCAGGATTAAACAAAGACTGTGAATGGCTAGCCAACTACAAAAGTAATTTCTCCTCCCTTGGTTTTCACACCTCAGCTGCTAGAAAAGGGCCTCATCTTCCCTGATTGAACTAACCTCGTTATCTCTAGCCTGCTTCTTGCTTCCATATTTATACCTGCTTCTGGAAATTTCCACTACATGCATCCAGTGAAGTGGGTATTAACTCACGAAAGCTCATGCTCCAATACGTCTGTTAGTCTACAAGGTGCCGCTGGTAGGCTGCTCTAGCTCCAATACGTCTGTTAGTCTACAAGTATGGCTGGTAGGCTGCTCTAGCCTACCAGCCATACTTGAGTTACACCAACCCAGGTTGTATTGCAAGATGACCCCAACACACTCCAGTCCCAGATTTTCCATGAGAAATGTATGTCCTGTACTGCCCAGCTCTCTCCTGGACAGTCCAAATATATTAAATCCATTATTCCTGGGCAAGGAGAGAGGGGGAAAGGGGTATCTTAGGGTATTTGCCCCTCCTTTTTTAATTCCAGCATTAAAATTGAAAAGCATTTCTAGCTGAGAACCAAGAGGAGTCTCCATGCTCTTTCTTTGATAAGACACGGATCTTTTTTGTTCCTGCCCCCTTTTCTTGACAAACAATGGTCATTTGATAGGTGATGGCCCATCGGTTTTGTTGATATCTGCCTTGGGTGTCAGTTTGCCCTTTGTGTTTGAGAAACTGGTTTAGCCACTCCCCCAGACTTACCTGAGAAACACACTTCAATCATGACTTCCGCTTATGCACATAACTTGACACGTAATGTTGCTACATGCATTTCCCATATTATTGATCAGTAAGTTCTGAGTTTTCAAACAATACTGCACAAGGCATGCCTGGTACAAAGATCATTACAATAGTGTGCAGGGTGTGAATAAAGGGGTGCATTCCATCACATCTAGGTTCTATTGCAAACACTGTAATTGTCTTTCTGTGTGACCATGGCAAAGTCACTTTATTTCTCCATGTCTCCAGTTTCCCCCTTTGTAAAATATGGATAATGGTTTGTAATGAATAATGTTAAATGGTTTCAGATCGGCAGTTGAGAAGTGTTACAATGCACACTGTAAGTACTGATTACAAATAGTTGTATATGTTAGTAAAAATAATTGCCAATGGACAATTTGCACAAGGAGAAAAGTGCACCAACCAGGGAATAAATCATTTGCATCTGGTAGAACAACCAGCTGTCATATATTTATTTATGTAAGCGAGAGCTACTATGGATCATATTATTTCTACCCGGAAGCTCTACAACCCCACCTCATCTGCAGGGGATTTCTCACCATAGAGGGTGAATCCTAATGAGTTCCAAAGAGATTGAGAGGAGAGTTTTTCATGCCAGATCGCTTTGAATCGGGGACTTGAATGCGGTATGGTGTGAATGTGATGTGATGTGAATTAGGGACTTGAATGTGATCTGAATATATCCCAGACTACAGAGTATGAGAGAGAGAGAGAGAAAGAGAGACTCAGCCTCTCACTGCATGTGACAAAGAGCCCTGGACCCAAAAACCCTTTCTGAGTCAAAAAGTTTTGTTTTCAATCCAAAGCGGACATTTGGACAAAATTCCATTTTCTCAGACATGTTCAAGGGTTTTGGTTTTGTTCTAATGTGTGGAATAAAAACAAATTTAAAAACCTCAGATTTTGCCATAAAACACAATTATTGTCTGGGGGACTAACTCCATGGAAGATATTACTAGAATGGCCAAGTGTTCAACTTGTGTGATTGAAGTTGAGTGTGTGTGGGTGGAGAGTGAAAACAGTGAGTAGTGTATGTACATGAGGGATAGGCCCCAATTCATCTAAGCACCCAAACAAGTGCTTAACTTTAAACATGTGAGAAGTCCCATTGTGGTTTGTAGGGTAACTCACATGTTTAAAATTAAACATATACAGTACTTAAGTATTTTGCTGAATCAGGACTCTGGTGTTTTAAAAATATACTTGTTGCATTCTAAAGACAAATTATTTGCTCTTCAGAACTATATTTATGTATCCAGGGATAAATCATCAGAGATGGCTTTGCAGTGTCCAGACTGCTGGTGAACTGCATCAGAGGGAGGGGAATCAGACTGACCTTCCATTTAAATTGACGATAGAGTTTTTAAAAGGTGCTTTCAATAGACCTCCAGCACATCACTATAATGACTGATCATAGTATCACAAATATAGGCAGGGTGGTAACTGCTGGTGGTTGGATAATTTCTTGAGGAACAGAGTTGTAGTTTGCTTGGTGGAGGTGGGGGAATCTAGGAATCGTAGTATTTTCTTTTCAAAATTGTTCTCATACAATGCTTTTCACAACTTGACTAGGATCAAATCCTGCTCATTTGATTCTTGCAAGGAGTCCAATTGACTTTGGTCAGTGGGATTTCCCATGTGAATTAGAGCAGGATCTGCTCTTGAGTCCTAACAAAACCTTTTAGGCTAGTAAATACTGGTATCCCCATTTCACAGAGAGATAAGAAAAATGAGATGGAAAAGTGACTTGGTTAAATGTTACATAAATGCTTAGATTAGAATGCACACATTCTTGGCTTCCTCTCCTCTGCCTCTATCCCTAGATGGTTCTCCTCTCTGGATTAGATTCTGATTCCTGTACTCATTTTAAATAGCTCCTTACTCCACAGGGAGCCTCAGTGTGGCTCTTGGTAAATAAGGCATCAGACTCTAGCCTTCTGTATGTACAGTTATAGAACTTTCATGATGGGAGAAAAATAAGAAATCCCTCCAAAGGAAAGTTATATAAAAATAATCAACAAACACTGTTTTTCTACATCGGTATTGTGATTTTAAACTTTCCCAAATGAGAGACGCTTTGTAAGAGTGAGAACAGCATGATCATTTTAAAACTAATTTACCTTGACAACTTTTGTTCCCTATACTTAAACCGTTGTTGAATACCTAAGTACTTCTCAAACAGCCTGTATCTTGATAATGGTGTCTTTAACAATAGATTATGTTTGTTTTTACTTACAAACCTGAGGGTATAGTTTGAACTTTGATACTGTTTATTTTCACTTTGTGTGACTGTGGGTATAGCCGGACTGAAGACAAATTATTATAAAATGCAGGCAGCCATATTTTGCATTATATTGCTGCTGAGCATTATAAGGAATGGAGACTATTTGGATGTTTGTTTTCAGATTACCAATAATGCAATCAAACTATAAGCACATCTACCAGCAGTCGAGGAATGTTATTTTTAAGGAAGTTTGTAACTCTTGGCCAAGCAGAGTGGTTTTATGTTTGCTCATGGACACATAAATATTAGTTTGCAAAACCTAAAACAATTGTTTTGTGGAATATAAAAAGTTAGCTTTCAGCATCACTATCTAAAATGTATCAGATCAATAAATGACACTCCTTTTTATTAATAGATTTACTCATGTGTTGCAAAAAAATAATAATTTGAAGCAAGATAAGCCTGGGTGGGTAAATCAGTAAAGATGTAATTTATGTTTCTGTAACAACCACTATTTTCAGGCGATTTTATGAGGATAGATCTGTAGGCTCCTGTGTGCATTAAAGCTCAGACAATTCCCATAAAATGAATACAAAGTTAAACAACTTTACAAAAGACAGAAATAGCCTTTTAAGGATTCAATGGAGTACTTTCTCCCTGTCTAATCTAAGCAACCATCATGGCGAGATTGATGTGCATTGGCAGAGATGCATTTCATGAGGCGACTGTCTGCTCAGTAGTATTAGAATGGAGCTATCTGTCTTCATTGTGCTCCATTAACATGCCCCTCAGATCTATCAGGCAAATGTCTACATTCTTACTTTATAAATTATTACCTCTGACAGTTACATATTTTAGAATATATTTAGGCATAGTGCTTGCTTTATAGTTATTCATTTACCTACACATTTAGACACTTGAACTTCAAGGTTTGCTTAAAAATATAACACAAAATGCCTTTTTGCTTTAGTCAGTAATGATACAAGTTTGTACGTGGTAAAAATGATTATGCATTTATTTTACTCTAAAATACAATTTATTGAAACAGAACGATAGAGGCAAACCTTTAGATATACCCCACATCAGAAGAGGATATATATTCACCAACCAGGATATATTTGCTTTAAAGATAGATGTAGATGTAGCAATTCACTTAAAGGTGGTGAACAATCAGCACATGGAAGTTATGTTTAGGATTGCTCACAGAGCTGAAGATAAAGAATGTATTTTACTCAATCATTTTCGAGCTGTTAATACAGCTTTGTGAGGTCTTTGGTTTTTTTTCTTGGCAATTACATTTTATTAATCATATCTAAAAGCCAGTGACATATGCCAATCTTTGTATGACAAAGATTTTAAAGATTCCACAGGGTCCTAGTTTGTTATCTTTGCCCAGCAGACCAGCTAGACTCTAATAATATGAATTATTATTCATTTAACATTTATGTCAATGTCCTCTCAAACTGTAAAGCTGGCAGTGTGCTATGTATTGAATATGAAGAGGTTGCGCTGTATGATCAGCTAAATTTTGTATTGATTTCCAAGATAATCACGTTTCAGTTTAGTAATGCCTTAGGTTGTCTTAAAAAAAAAAAAAAAAAAACCACCAAAAACACTCCATCTCTTCTGATGAAGTCCGTCTGAGGCTCCCCTCCTCCCCCAGGATGGGAGGGGTAAGGGACACACTCATTAGAAAAGCAGTCACCTCCCCTCTTCTTTAACAATGGTAAACAGCTGAAATATACACAGTCCAAGAGAGAAAGGCGACTTTGTCCATTAAATAATACACTGGTTTGGAGAAAGAAACATTTAGCAGTGATGCCCCATTGTTCAGCTTAAAACTAAAGAGAGGAGTTCCTGACAATACTTTTTGATAGGAAGAGCATTCTTTCGGAAGGCTGGCTTAGGCAGGTTCTTGCATGTGTTTCCTTTTTAACATAGCATCCCCATCCATCTTGTGAGGTATTAAAAACCGGGAAGATTAAAGATGCAAACTGAAGGAGCAAAATCCAAGAAATAGGCCCATCAACACAGCTCCACTGATCAGACAAAAAGACATAAAAAGTGTTTGGGATGGTTGCTGTGAGGGGGAAACCTACTTCAGCCCAAAGGGTTGTAAACTTATTTGCTGAGCATCAAAGGAATCAGCACAGAAGTTTGGGAGAGTTGTAGTCAGTTAAAACTGCTTCTCAGGCAACTGAAGAGAGAAGAAGTGGAGAGAATGAAAAACAGAAATGGTCCTAAGAAAGCAAGAGGAGATGACTATCATATTAGCTAACACCAGGCAATACAAGAAAAACTAACCTTAAAAGGATTATTGCTCTTAGACCACCAGATTAATCTACCTCAATTAACTACAAACTAGAGTCCTGATCCATCATGGCAAAGGGAAGCTATAAGTCTGTAACAGTGAGGGGAATGTTGTGCTCAGACGAGAAAGAGACTCTTAATGATAATATTTATGCCTCAAGCTCATCTTGCGGTTCATTTTTCTTAGGAGTGGACACAAAGAAGTGTAGAAATTAAAGAAAAACATTCTTCTTATTCATGAGGTTTAAATTTTTGTGGCCATAATCAACATATTATGAGTGTCTTTTCAAGCGAAAATGGTATATTACTGTATGGGCCATAAAAGTAATTGGTGTAGAATTTGGATATGTGTGTTTAGCATTGTGAAAGCATTAACTTTTTGATTTGCAACTCAGGACACAAGGAGTGTAGCACTGCAGTAAAAATCACTAGCTTTTTTTCTTTTACTGATCACCCATACATTGTTTTAAAATTTAGCTCCTGAATTATGAAAAGAGATTTGCTTTGACAATGGTACAGCCTGTAACATTTAGTAATATTCGAGTATTTAGAAAAAAGGTTTTGAAAAGTAGGTGTCTTCATTTTACCAATCGTCACTCTGTAAATTCATATAGGTCAATTTGAATGATGATAAAATGCTGGACATAGGCCTATCTTAATCTGAAAAATATAACTGATGAATTTGAATTGATCAGTGACTTTATCATTTTTTTTTCACAGAAAAGCCTGTTGATGATTAATGTTAAATAATATTCATTTGAACTAACATCAAACCTGATTTTAAAGGAGCAGTTCCAGGAAGAGTAGATGAATAGCACAACAATACTAAAGAAGAGAAGAGCACCCAATGAAGAGAAAGACAGTTTTCTGATTACTTTAAAATTACTCTTGAGTAAAAGAGAATTTTTTGCTAAAAAGAGTGGTAGTTGTGAAACCAGAAACCACCACATATCTTAGACCTAATTCACATTTACACTGCCAGTGGATGCCAAGGAACTTAGAGGAAATAAGAATCAGGCCTCCCTGTCTCATGTTGTTAAATAATCATGAAGACTTAGCTCTAGGGAGTAGGGGAAGTTCCAGCTCTAGAGAGTAGGGAGGTTCCTCTTGCTTAATTTTCAGTTTAAATGGATATGAGTTGCTCTTTAGCGTGTGGGCCATGAGGAAATCTTTAACAAACTGAGGCTCATACTGTACATCATTTCTTTTAACAACTGAATGAGAAACCAAAAGAGACTTTTCTGAATATATTGGTCCCCACATAGGATTATGGTAATGGGCATTACTGGTACTACCTTAGCTCATATGTTTTGGGAGTGCTGCTGTATCAAGAATCTCTGGTGTGAAGTGGGTCAAAGGACCAGTTTGATATTGGATGCTAATATGGAAACCATCACCTTTAAGTTTCATTCTTGGAATTATTTTGATACCTGGAGATTCCCTGGTAACAAGGCAGCATGGTTCCAATGTGCGGCTTTGGTTGCTAAAAAATTAATCCTGCAAAAAAGGGAAAGTCAAACCCTACCAAATATTGATGCCTGTCTCAGTGATATTGCTTTGCTCACAGCTAACAAATGACTGGGATTCTTGCAGAAATGGAATGCCTTAAAAATGCAAAGCAATTTCTGCTGACTTTTTTAGAAATCTATGATAAACAGAGAACCTGAAGATAGAGAGGTTGCTTTCCCTTCCGTGCATTTATCTTATCCCTCTTTACTTACTTTGTGTATTATGATGAATCTGTTATTGTGGTTTATTTGTTGTATAAATAACCATTGAGTAAGCCTAGCAATGATTTATAGACCCTTTTAATATTTCAACAAGGCAGTGGAAGCTATTTGGAAATTTGAGAACATTTCTCCAGATCAAGAAAATATTGACAAAATTCATGCTATTGGGTAATGTTGTTTTTTTATTCTTATGGTGCAACAGGCAGTTAATAATTAATGTTACTATCAGTTTTACCATAGTAGTGCATGGGGACTCAAACAGGGATTAGGGTGACAGGATACTAGGCACTGTACAAACAAATAATACAGAGACAGCCCTGCCTTAGAAAATGTAGACAGTACATTGTTGGTGAATAATTGATAATTGGGCTTTAGCGAGAAAAAGATAGCAGAAGAATAAATTAGTAGCCACAGTAGTCTCAGTCACTAGCCTAACCAATTTCAGCAGTTTATAAATCAAGAGTTTTATCAGTCTTGCATTGTTTAATCCATCTGAGCAACAGCGTGAATGAGGATGACAGATTTTTTTTCCCAAAGCCTGTTCTGCAAATTATGAATACTATGATTTTCATTTATTGTACACAATCTCCAAGATTTGGGTTATTTGAGGATATTTGCTTTAGGCAAATCTCAGCCTTACATGCCCTGGGGTTTGAGAGATACATTGTATTTAATTTAGTCCAGAATATGCAAGCCTTTCAGAGCCGGAATGATGAGAGGAAGCAGCGTTCTAGGAGCCAGCAGAGAAGCTGCCAGACCCAGATGTCAATTAGGCTCTTCAGAGGCAGAGTAGCAAACAGCAGCAAGGGATAAAAGTTTAGTGGTCAGAAACCAGATTGGGCAGAAGCCTAAAGTTTAAAGGAAAATTGTGGATCAGATAGGAGTATTACTGCAGTGATCAGTGGTGGTAGGGCTTGGGGATTGAATCAGAAAGGGGAAAAAGAGTCACCAGGTGGAGTGGGAGTGTAAGATCCACAGAAGAATAGGTGGATCCAAGGAGAGAGAGAGAGAGAAAGGAACAGAACAGGAAGAACTAATAATAAGGCAATCAAGAGTGAAGTGTGAAGGGAAGGGTTGAAGACACAGATTAAGAGGGAGATAGAGAAGATGACAGTTGCAGAGAGATAACATTTGTGCTTGGGACTGATGCCTAAGGCTGCGTTAAATCAGATTATTGGGAATGGTTTCCTGGGCGAGGAACAATCAGGAGCAACAGGTTTAGCATCACCTTTGCAAAAGGAAGTAGTGTTTCTGTTAAAGTTAGGGGCCTCGCAGGATCCAATATATGCCCTTTTGTCTAAGGTTTAGAAGAATTAGTAAGGCACTGCATCCAACGCGATCTGGTGCTATAGACACACTAACACTCAAAAAGCCTTGTCTGACTCTATTCTCCACTAGAAGCACCATACTTCCATGATGTCCTGTGACAGAAAAAGTAGGGAGGAAGAAAAGTCAAGCATAACACAGTATTATGCAGACTCATTTACACAGAATTTCTGCACTCCATATATCATTGCTATAAGGGTGACTAAGAACCTACTTCTCCTTTGCTATTGAAATGTAAAAGCTGCCCACTGGAAAACTTTTCCAGGGATTATTAGTTTTAAACCTAGATTGCCTGTGCTCAAACTTGTAGTACAGCATCTCTAATTGCAAGGAATTATCATTTTATTTCTCAGAGAAGATAGCCTGCATCTGGGATTGTCTCAGAGGTCATTGCGCTCAACAAACTGAGAACAAGACCAGAAACATGTCTGCTCTCCTTCCAGGAATTCAGCCCATTCACATAGAAATTGTCATGGAAACACTAACAAAAATCTCTTCCACTATTAATTTGCTCTGACAGTAGACTATACTTGGAACCCCTGATATCAAAGCTAGCTAACCCTTTCTTTGATGAGGAGAACCTACTACCCTCCTTAAAACATGCAATAGCCTCACCAGTACTTAAAAGAAACACTGCTTACCAGTAAAGCCCTCACAAAGCATTGCTCAATGATTAACCTTTTTTTTAGACAGACTTACTGAAAACCTAGCATAAAATAGTCTATGGCGCCGTATGTAAACTGCCAGTTTCCTGGATTCCTCTGTCAGGCTTCAGGAAAGAGTAGAACTTGTTGCTCTGGCAGAGAATTCCTCCTGTCTATAGACAATGGGACATACATATATATTCCTTTTACCTACAGTCTGGGAAGGAAGAAAGAAACAGTTTGTTAATTCTATTTTTGAATATTTAGACAGATAGATGTGAAACTCCTTGTGAATACTGAATAATATGATCCTATGAACCACAGCAAATCAAACTAAGCACTTTCATCTGTGACGGTACCCCACATACGGCTTTATGGAAATATGCGTATGAATGTATATATGAAATAACTAGAATATGTTTTATGCTACATATGCCATGTAACATGTCTCTGTAAAGGTTATGATATACTGAATCTATTAATCCTATTTGTATGCATGTATCATTTTTCTATTCGAAGTTATGAATATTGGCTGTGTACTTGCTTGATTTTTAAGTAGCCTTTGTAAAGCATTTGGTCAGCTTCTTGAGAAAGGAATGTGAAAACTAAGTGCCCAGTCAAGAAGTCCTTAAGGAACAATGGGTCTTGGAATGCTCCAATCCACATAAGAAGTCTACTTGAGGATGTTCAAGGTACCATGTGAACCATGGCAGCTACTGTACTGTTCAACTATTACTGTAAGTTCTGAGTCGTGCAGAAACATGTGATTGGCCCAAAACTCCATATTGTAGCTGGGATTCTACACAGGGATGCCCACCCACAAGAGAAAGCATATTTAAACCCTGGGGAGACCCTCCATTTTGTCTTCAGTTGGCTCAAGAGATAGCCTCTCCACCCCTAAGGATACTTGAAAGAAATTGGAACAAAGGACAGTAACTACAGTGGATGTGAGTGATTGCTGGACCCAGATTAGAAGGAGACTAGTCTGTAAAAGGAAACTTACTGGGTGAGATTTTTATCTGTATTCAGTTTTCTTAGACATACACTTGCGTGTTCTATTTTATTTTGCTTGGTACTTCACTTTGTTCTGTCTGCTATTACTTGGAACCACTTAAATCTTACTTTCTGTATGTAATAAAATTACTTTTTACTTATTAATTTACCCAAGGTATGTATTAATAACTGAGGGGTGGAGAAAGAGCTGCGCATATCTCTCTATCAGTGTTATAGAGGGTGAGCAATTTATATGTTTACCCTGCATAAGCTTTATAAAGGGTAAAACAGATTTATTTGTGGTTTGGACCCGCTGGGAGTTGGGCATCTGAGTGTTAAAGACAGGAACACTTCTGTAAGTTTCTTTCAGTTAAGTCTGAAGCTTTGGGACACCTGGTTCAGACCCTGGGTCTGTGTTGGAGCAGACTGGAACGTCTGGCTCAGCAAGACAGGGTGCTGGAGTCCTAAGCTGTCAGAGAGAGCAAGGGCAGAAGTAGTCTTGGCACATCAGTTGGCAGTTCCCAAAGGGGGTTTTGTGATCCAACCCATCACACATTCCACTTCCACTTGATTCCATCTATCCATGTTAAGAAAACTGACCACATCTGAATAGTAAATATATGCATTACATTGAGCAATTTAAATGTAACTGGCTCCATAACTTCCAGAATACCTTAAAAATTCAGTATAACCAAGTATTAAGGAAGATTTGTCACAAGTGGGATTCCTTCCCATGGATTATGACATATATTAGATAAGCTACCTCTGTCCCACTGTTGGTTTTGTCTATAAATAGGATTAGGCAAACTGGCAGGTGAGAGTCTTTAAGGATTTAAAATTATGTTATACTGCTAGGAGGAGGTAGGTGTATGACAGGACAAAGTCATTATCATTTGTGTTTTCAGGTACCAGATGACAGAAAGAGAAACTATGAAGTTGTGGCAACTTTTGCAGAGTTGGAAAGTTAAAATGTTGCTGTGTTTTTTTAAAAATAATGATACACAATTGGGCATTCATGTAGACGTGTCATACTGCACTGGATGGGACTAGAGGTAATTAAATGGAAGGTCATTTCTTACCTATGTTGCTTCATAGGTGGAGGGTTTTTTTATTTTTTATGTTTTTAAGGAGAGAGAGTGGAAGAGACGGTAATGATAGCATTATTTCCCTGTTGTATATACACATATATACAAACACACATACATCATTTATTGTGGTGCTAGAGAGGAGCCTGGGATAGCAGAGAGGAATCTGTGATTTAGCTGTTGGTACAAGACATGAGTCAGTATTCAAGATGTGGAAAGCTCTGTACTTATCCTTGAATGAGTAATAACACTTGGAGATTCATATAATTCTGAACCAGCCTCATTGTGACAATTTACTCTACCTTCTGTGCCTCACTCATTTTGACTGTACAGTTAAACATAAGCAAATTGGAAAACACCTGCTTCATGCAAAATCAAGTATCTTTATATATATAGTGAATACGTACAGTGAAGTCCCACTATAAATGTATAAACATTCACTGCTTTCAATGGGGTCAGACTTTCACCCATCATAGATGTGACCTATCTTCCAAGTTATATATAAAACAAAGCTTTAAATGGTACCTCTCTTCAGTTATTATTGCTTGAAAACAACTACTGCTGTATAATCCAGTAGTTTCAAATAATACTGATCCAGCTTGATTTCCAAGCCCTGCTTTTCTCCACTAAAAGAGCAATATACATGTGTGTGTGTGTGCGCATGCGCAGATGTGCATGCATATAGATGAAATCATTCCAAGTAGTTCATAACTCATGAGGAGAGACAGAGGGAACTGGGCTTGTTTAGTCTGTAGAAGAGTGAGGCGGGATTTGATAGCAGCCTTCATCTACCTGAAGGGGGGTTCCAAAGAGGATGGAGCTCGGCTGCTCTCAGTGGTGGCAGATGACAGAACAAGAAGCAATGGCTTCAAGTTGCAGTGGGGGAGGTCTAAGTTGGATATTAGGAAACACTATTTCACTAGGAGGGTGGTGAAGCACTGGAATGGGTTACCTAGGGAGGTAGTGGAATCTCCATTCTTAGAGGTTTTTAAGGCCTGACTTGACAAAGCCCTGGCTAGGATGATTTAGTTGGGGACTGGTCCTGCTTTGAGCAGGCGATTGGACTAGATGACCTCCTGAGGTCTCTTCCAACCCTAATATTCTATGATTCTATGTTTATTAAAATACCATTTCTAATTTGTAACATAGTATAATGAACAATTTAATCATGTTCCCAAATGGAAGTAAGGAATATGCATGTATTTTAGTAGAGAGTTTGAAATGGACATGAGATTTTCTTGTTTAAACTAGAGAGGCAGGGATATTTTGTGCATGTTAAAATGCAAAAGTCACTACCCTTTGCCCACCCATTAGCTATAAAGTCATATCATCAAGCCCTGGTCTACACTAGCTGGGAGATCGATCTAAGTTATGCAACTTCAGCTATATGAAAAACCTCTCATGGTGCTGGAGTACAGGAGTTGACTGGAGAGCACTCAGGGGTTGATTTATCGCGTCTAGACTAGACATGATAAATCGATCCCCGCTGGATTGATTGCTGTCTGCCAATCCGGCAGGTAGTGTAGACATATCCCAAGTATTGATTTAGCACTGAAAATTTTTTCTATTTAAAATTAGAGAAGAGACAAATCTGGAACTGAATATCTTAACACCCTGTTCCTCCAATTTTTGATGAATGTTTTGAAACCTAGGGCCAAAATGAAGTTCAAAGTTTGGTATTATGAATGAAAGTTTAACCATGGGACTTTATTTTGTTTTTGATCCATATGAAGTAGAAATACCAGGAGAGCTGTTGGTTTTTTGCAATTATCTTTTAATACCAGGAACTAGAGGAGTTATCTAGAGATTCAGCCACCAGTAAAAAAGCTCCCCTCCCCAACATTCTATGTCAGGCTGATATCTGAGATGAATTGGAATTAGGGTCAGTGGACATATTTTGAATTCAGCATTTTCAAATCACAAAATAGTTTAATCAAAATCAAAAGTTTTCACAGGGAAAGAACAATTGTAGTAGATTTTTTCTTCAGTAAAAGCTAAACAGAGTAAGTCCCATGATGCACCATAGTGTCTCTGCCAAAGGAAGTGCGTTCCAGTCACCATGAGAGATGTAGTCTGGCTGGGAGCAGTGCCCATAGGGACAATGAGGTCATCAAGGAATCAGAAATACAACTTTCATGAGGCACAGTGGCAGCACAGTTGAATGAAGAGATTAATGTTGCCCAGAATTAAATGTTTCCATTTCCAAACTGAAATGTTTCAGACTGAAAAAGGTTGACATTTTGACTCTTCATCCTGATTCAGAACACAAACAAATGATGATATATCAGAATTTCTCAGTGGATGAAAATATCATTATTTAATCATCTCTAGTTAAGATGAAGACTCCCCTCCAACCCCATCTGCACACCACCAGCATTCGGGCTCCATTTCTCTCAGTGCCCCAGAAAGGAGGAAAGAAAATATGTCAGTGTAGAGAAGAAAACCCCCCCAGCCAGGGTCTCATCCCCAGAGACGGGGAGAAGTGGTAACCAACAACCAATGAGGCTGGCCCTGAGGAATGAGAGAACAGGAATTCCCTGGCACAGATCCCAAGAGGATACAAGAAGGAGCAGCATGTGTAGCATGTATGAGATATGCTATTTACAGTTAAGTTCACAATATGAGAAAACTTGGCTTTGCAGAAGGAAGGATTTAAAAAAATGTAAAGAATTGAAAAAGTCACACCCACATACAAAAGACGAAAAACAACTAACCAACCCTCCAAAAACAACTCTCTCTTTCAAATAGAGTTTCTGTTAAACATATCATATACAGAACAAATTATGTTTGGGTTTTAATGTCACTCATTTGAACCGGTCTTTTCTTACTCTTTTGGCTGAGGAGCTCTGATCCAAACTGAAGTCAACAGAAAAATTCCCATTGACTGAGGCTTTACATCATATTCAGAGGATGGAAGAACTGACACTATAGCATGTGATTTTTAATCACTCACGTGATTTGGGCGCTCAGCTCCTGTTAATGCAACTAGAACTGGTTATCCAAGTTTCTTAGGTGGTTTGAAGATCTTAGCCCTGATCTTAGTTTAGAAAAATGATTCTAAACCCTTAAAGCTCTCATTTAATCATTACAGTATTGAACAGTATTAGTATCTCATGAACGAGGCTTCATCTGTTAAAAAATAATGTTTAAATTCTATGTTAAAAGCTCGTGCTTGGTCAGAATTTATATTTTTTAATTCGCAATATTTGCAAAAAAGTCTTTCCTTTTCCTTCTAACTATAAAATCATCTAAGGACAATTAATCAAGATTTTATTGAAAATGAATTATTATTTATAAAGAGCTATACAAACACCTTTTCAGAGTAATTTCACCATTTTTAAAAAAAACAGACAAGTCTTTTACTGACCTCTGAGGTCTCTGCACTGCTGAATGCATCAATATTCTTATCACAAAAGAACAGAGGAATGCAAAGCAATCCTGGCTATATCCAATGTATTATGTATATAAACAGTGCTTCAGAGATATAGCTATGGTGAAAACTAATAAAAAATTCTCTGGTATTCTTATATATCTTGAGAGAATGGAGCCTCTTATAGAAATTTCCCTTTGTTGGGTCTCCTAGGAAAATTAAAACATGCATGTTTTGCAAACTATTGTCACCAGCTAGCAGTTAACATTTCAGGTATGGGCATTCAGCCCTGATAATAATTCTGCATTCATTTGCATCTTGAATATTCCAAAGCAATTAATTCAAGGAGTATTGAAAATGTATTTTGCATCACTGATATACTTGCACTTGCTATTATTTTAATTTTAAAGCACCATTCTAACCCTTGTGAACATACTTACCAGAGGGAAAAAATATTACAAGCAAAACAAAACACCCATAAAATCTATCCTTGTTAGACTGTACATAAAAACATAGGACATCACATCTTTCTAATATTCAAGTATCTCCATTGTTATCTTCCGTGCTTTTTCTCTCAAATGGATGTTTTGGGCTGAGTACTTTGAAACTGTTGACATCATATGAGGCATAGACAATGAAGGAAAACAACCTGATAGCTGTATATGCTGATGATGTGCTACTTATCCCCTCTCCTCCTCTCTTTCTCTTTCTCCCGAATGTCTGTTACAGACAATAAAGTGAGTGATAGATGAACTCTTCGTTTTCTTGGAATATAAAGCAAACTATACCCAGTCTGAAAAGACTAATTTGAATGATGAGTCCTCACTGGCTAGTTTGCATTTCAGTTGGCCTTGAAGAGGTTTACATGTGTAAGCAATAAACATTTCACTATAATAGTTGAATCTGCACAAAACAGGAATCTTTTGTCAATTGGCTGAAAAATAGAATATGGTATGAACTGATTTCCTACCTTGCTTACTGAGTACCCAAAATGGTCTGCAGTATGTCACTGCAAGACAGGATGGTAAAATACTTCTAAAATGATTCTCTTGATTTAAAAAGTACTTACACTGTGTTAAGGAACTTAATTAACTTCCCCTTGATATAAAATGTTGCAGCCAAGTTTGTCATTTCAAGTATACTCTTTCTTCATTATGATGTGCCCTGTTATAACAGCACTGTCTCCTGTGTACTGGGTACTTTGATTTGATTCACTATTGCATTAAGCACAACTGCCATATTTCTTATTAAAAATCACTGCACCTCACAGTGATGATGTGATAAGGGAAATTGATGAGTACTTGCTATTGTAGGAATTCTAACAAGAAATGCACAAAAACAGAGAGAGAGATTCTGGGGTTTTGCTATCCATGAGACAGAGGTATGAAAACAATCTAAAAGTGCTAAAATCATAATAGGGCTTGAATTGATTTACATAGTTTGGACAGGTAAATCCATTGAGCAGATTGAAATTCTGCCCTCATCCTACTCTGGGGACAATTCTACTAACTCTCTATTGGTCTGATCCTACTCCCATCACATTCCCATTCTCTTCATAACAGCAGGAGCAAGTGTTATTAAGGAACTGCTATTTGGTGAGATCATGGCTCCATTGAAGTCAATAAGAATTTTGTCACTAACTTCAATGGGGCCAGGGTTCACCCCTTGACCTTATGGGAGTTTTGTGCATGGAGACCTTGCAAGACTGGGGCCTGTTATGCCTTGGTATTACAGTTTTACAGCACTCATTCCTACAGTTCTACTCAAACAGAATTCCAAATGACTTCAATGAGAGTAATTTTGAGACACCTACATAAAACAGAATGGGTTGAGGATGTGGTTTGATTCTTGCCTTTGAACCATAGGTATTTGAGGCTTTTCCCCCAGGGCAGATTGGCAGACGCCCTGGGTTTTTTTTGCCTTCCTCTGTAGCGTGGGACTCAAGTCACTTGCTGGAGGATTCTCTGCACCTTGAAGTCTTTAAACCATGATTTGAGGACTTCAGTGCCTCAGACATAGGTTAGAGGTTTGTTACAGGAGTGGCTGGGTGAGATTCTGTGTCCTGCATTGTGCAGGAGGTCTGACTAGATGATCATAATGGTCCCTTCTTACCTTAAAGTCTATGATTCTATGAAGTATAATTCTTCCAGTTGCCCTGATTCTAGTGATTTCATGAGTTTTAATTTTCTTTGTTATTTTAAAATAAATGAACAAAAACTTTCAAAGTAAACCTTATTCCCTTGCTTGAAAAGGTTCAAAATAAAATAATCTTGTCTGCTGCTGTGGCTATCAAGTTAATTCATAGCAGAGAGATATTATTCAGTGCTTTAATGTGATGCTTCCTAATGTCAGTCAGCATTATGGTGCTATTATTTATTTATTATTAACTTTTACATTTCTGATGCTCAAAACTCCAAGGTCTCTAAGCGCCTTCTCATAAAAACATAACTTAATTGCCAGAAATATTCCAGTCGGCTGCAAACTTATTGATATTCTCATTATCAAGAAATGTGCATAAGTCCAGCTGAACAGTAATTACTGTAATACTCTTTGGAAGCTTTAAAGCCTCTGTATCATAGACATTTTACATTATTTGTTGAATATTGTAGTAAAAATTATGGAGGAATTTCCTTCAAAGTGTTAAAAAGCAGGGGAGGAGGGAAGAGGGGGAATGTAGCCAAATGTGGTGATAACCTGTATAATAGGAAGGAAGTCATAGAAGGAAAAATATGCTGCTACATTAAAATATTGTATGGCAACTTGAAAACATGAGGCAAATTTTTGCATCCAAGTTATAAATATCAGCAAAAACAAGCATTGGTTGGTCTACTCAGTCCAAATTCCCCCTTCACGTTTCCTATTCTGCAGAAACTACTTGTGTGACATTCTGGTCCCATTGAAGTCAATGGAAGTTTTACCATTGACTTCAGTAGGGGCAAGATTTCATCAGTTGTGTCATCTCGACTACATAACTCTCAATTCTGTCGCATAGTCAAGAGGGGAACTTTTCACTGAGTATCAAGTGTATTCACAGCTTGCTATTATGGTCTGTGGGTAAACATTAATCTTGTTCATATTATTATAATAATATTATAGGTTTTCAATATGAAATCACACCATACACTAGGATGTAAGGGATTTCTAAGTTTCAACATGTTAGATTCATGGATCATGCCCCTTTCATTGTCAGCGGTTTTGTTCATGACAAGAGTCATTTCTCCTTTAAGAGTCCAGACTCTTGTGTGTTCAAACGTTGCTCCTGATCCTTTACTCACTGCCAGATTGGGGCCTGAAAACAAACAGAAATAATGTCTGGTCCACACAGTTTCTGTACTGGTATAACTATTTGAGTTAGGGGCATCAATTTTTACTGAAATGTACAACTCCAATGTGAATGCTGTTCTACCTGTACAAAGGTACCTCATACAAGTATGACTTATTATCCTTCCGGTATGTAAATGGGTATACTAGTATAAAGCAACTCTATACTGGTGTAACTCATCTGTGAGGTAGGTCAGTGGTTAGAACCTTGGCCTGCTAAACCCAGCGTTGTGAGTTCAATCCCTGAGGGGGCCATTTAGGGAACTGGGGCAAAAATCTGTCTGGGGATTAGTCCTGCTTTGAGTAAGGAGTTGGACTAGATGACCTTCCAGTCCTGATATTCTATGATCTACTCTAAGGGTATTGTACTGCTTATAGTTAAATTAGTATTACTTTTTTGTGTAGAAAAGTCTTAAGGGAGTTTAAGGTTGGTCTCTGTTAAGGTTTAAAAAGTCTGAAGATAAAAATTGTCAGCGAATAAATTATAAACCAAGAAAGAATTGGCAGATGATATGGTCTGAAGCCATTATCAATCTGAGGCCCAGTCCTGCAAAGTGCTGAATGTTTCTGTAGATCACTGGAATTTAAGAATATTCAATACTTCTGAGGACTTGAAGGATCAGGCCTGGGGGCAGACACACAGACACCAATTGGGCTACTCATATGAGTAAGCCCTGCAGAGTTTAGCTCTAAATATGAAAAGAAAAGGTATTCCATTGCAAGATTAATAATAGTATCTACAATTAATTTAAGAGACAGTCACTGACTGGTTGGTTGTAGTATTGCAGATGCCAGTTCTTATCTCTCTGCTCATCTCAAATCTTACATATCAGTTCTGACATGAGTTATTTCTTATATGGTTAAATATTACCAGGAAACCATATAAGAACTACATGAAAACTCTGTTTTTAAACAGAGCAAAGATACATACTGTATTAGTTCAGCTGCATTGTCTTCTGCTGACTTTATGATGATTTGTTTCACCACAGCAAACTGTATTGTACGGTACTTAACTGGCAATGTAACAGGAGTCAGAAATGCAATGTATCTTATTAGCAAATGTTAGTTACAGAGATCAGTGATGGTAAATTTTACTAATCTCTAAACATTGCTGCAGTTGTAGGGTGTGTGTGTGTGTGTATGTGTATGTATGTGTATATGTACACACTCAAACTAAGGGAAAATAATCCTCCATATTTCCAGGACAGTGCACATACTAAAACAGGGGTCAGCAACCTCTGACATGCTGCTCGCAGTTTGTTTACCTGCCGCATCAGCAGGTTCAGCTGACCACGGCTCCCACTGGCAGCAGTTCACCATCCCTAGCCAATGGGGGTGGTGGGAAGCGGTGCAGGCGAGGGATGTGCTGGCTGCGGCTTCCCACCACCCCCATTGGCCTGGGACTGCAAACCACGGCCAGTGGGAGCTGCAATTTGCCGAACCTGCTGAAGCAAGAGAATTAAAGAAAGGGTTAATTCTGGCTTGGTCTCTGAAGAATCAAGGACTATGTCATCCCCACCAATATGCGGCATGGATGAAAGGTGTTACAAATGTGATTGGGAACCCAAATTGCTTGCTTGCAAATGGGCTAAGATATAAGGGGTTTCAGAAGTCTCTTTACATGGATCCACACAGAGATCCCAGTGTAATCTTGATCAAGTCATTTAGAGCCAAATATTCAAAGGTATTTATAGATGCCTAACTCCCATTGATTTCCATGGATCTTAGGAACATAAATACCTTTCAAATCTGGCCTTTAGCCCCTCTGTGCCACATTTCCCTGTCTGTAAAATAGAATAACAGCACTTCCTACCTCACAGGAATGTTGTGAGGGTAAATACATTACAGATTGTGAAGACTCTCCTAATGAAGGCTAGACTGCAGAGTGGTCAGAGGATATTACATAAAATTCACATGAGGAACAGAGATCTATGCAGGGCAAGACTAAACAACTGCAGTCTGGCAAAGTAATAAGCATTCTGATCCCAGTACACAAAAGTATTTAAGCACGTTGACTTATATGGCACTATTCAGGTTTAAATTTAAGTATGTGTTTAAGTGTTTTACCAGACTGGGGCCTTTGAGGGGCAAGAAAAGAAGAGAAGAGTTTAATAGGAGTAAAAAGATTTAGAAGGAAAGAGAACCTTCGAATGATATTGTCAGTGTGATAATGTCAGGATATATAGATCAGAGCTCCTGGCAGAAAGATGCACAGGGAGAAGCAGAGAATTTTCTACAGTTTATATTTTTAAGGTAAATTCCATAATTGGTTTTCTGTTAGTTCATGCATCTATGGAAAGCACACTTCCTCAGCTCCAGAAACCCACAGTTATCCCAAGAATGCAGATTATTTGTCAATAATCCTCCTGTTCCTTGTGTGTCTGCCTGAAGTGCTGATCTTCCTCTCCTGACAGACATTGTCAAAGTTGTGTTTCCTGTTGCAATTAGCATTCTGCTAGCAGCCCTCAAGGATTTCACAGCTGCTTATATCAATGGAGATGCGGAAACATTTTCACATATTTTTAAATATTGCTTTGAAATGTCCTTGTTGAATGTTCACATATCTTTCCTTAATGCTTCCTCAAATGAGTCACCCATTGTTTTCAAAGGCTTGTAAAATCTTTGAAACACAATGGTGGAACTGGAGATTTTATAAAGAGGAGAGGGAAATATTTATGCTTTCCATGACTGGGAATAAGCTGCCATCTTGCTCTCCTAAATGTTGTAAGTTAATGCAGCCTTGTGACATTTTATAATGAAGCAAGACAACATTACTCACTATTGGGGGGGGGGGAACAGAGTAAAAGCTAATTCTCTGTGGCTTTTAGGTCTTGATCCTGCAAACACTTAAGCAAGAGCATAATTTTGAGTGACTTCAGTTCCACTTGATGGTATTGAGTGTTGAGGGGAATATTTGGTATGCCCCATGTCAGTCCCTAGGCTGTTTGAGTTTATTTGTAATAGTAACAGTATTTGTTTCATAAGGCTAATGAAAAATGACCCTACATTTACATATTTCCAAGGTGTCTTATTTTTCAGTTGACTAAACTACATTATTTCATCTGCTTAACTTCATTCGGCATTTCAGTGTTTCATAGGTTCTCTGGACAAACAGATAATGGCAAGAAACCCATTCAAGGGATAATGTTTGCATCAGTTTCGGTTTGTATTAAAATAGTTACATTTTAAACACATTTCTGTGATGCGGGTAGGCTTGCTGACAATTCTTGCAAAGGCTGCAGGAATCAGCTAAGAACTGATAAACTCATACCTGGAGACCAGAAAAATTCACTTATGTGTTAGTGTTGCTCAAAATAGGTATTAGTCTTATAAGAATGTATTAGTGTTTAGATATTGTATAATGTTTATAAGTTACTGCATGCATTAGTCTTATTTGTAGTGTCTGCATAAGCAAATATGTAAGTTTTGCTTTATAAGTTTGGAAATGTTTTCTCTCAACTTGGGAATGCAGCTAAGAAGAGTATTTCCCCCTGCTCATTCAGAAGAACTATCAAAATCAGATAGGCCCTCAAGGAACATGCCAATACAAAATATTTGTTAGTATTTCCAAGGTGTGACAGGGCTATTATGTGCAGGGAAGTTTGTCTTATGGACTTGGAGCCTGAATGAAGGACTTAAAACAAAGACACAGGAAAATGTCCCATCTTTTTGGTATTTGAACTCTCACAGGGCCAGAGACACCAAACTGAAGACAGAGGTCCCTCCTGAAAGACACTTTAAACTGACATATTATTACAATTGTGTCACTTTAGGATTTAGATTTCAAGTATTTGTGTCTATGTTTGCTTACTTTAACCTGTCAATAACTCTCATTTTATTTACTAGTTAATAAACCTTTAGATCAGGGTTTCTCAAACAGGGGTCGCCACTTGTTTAGGGAAAGCCGATGGCGGGTCAGGTTGGTGTGTTCACTTGCCTTGTCCACAGGTAAACACTGGCTGCAGATCACTGCACGCGGCTCCCACTGGCTGCAGATCACTGCTCCGGGCCAATGAGAGCTGCTGGAAGCGGTATGGGCTAAGAGACATACTGGCCACCACTTCCAGCAGCTCTCATTGGCCCGGAGCAGTGATCTGTGGCCAGTGGGAGCTGCAATCAGCTGGACCTGTGGACAGGGCAGGTAAAAACACCGACCTGGCCCACCAGGGGCTTTCCCTACACAAGCAGTGACCTCTGTCTGAGAAACCCTGCTTTAGATAGTTTATTACATGGTTGGCTACAGGCATTGTCTTTGCTGTAAGATCTAGGGTACCAACTGATCTTGGGTAAGTGACTGCTCTCTTGGGATTGGAAGCAATCTGAATATTGTGTGTTTTTTGTGTAAGTGACCACTTATCACTAAGTACAGCTTGCCTGGGTGGCAAGACAGAGTGGAGAGTCTTAAGAGACTATTGGGGACTCCATGGTGAGACTGTTATAGTGATTCAGGCATTCTCATTTGTCACTGGTGAAATCTAATTATAGAATTTACCACCAGTTTTGAGTGGCTGCCCTGTTTTTGACAGGCTGCCCTGAGTTAGGCACTCCTGGCTGTGAGCCACTCCAGACAGTGTAACAATTTTAATCTTGGAATATCTGCCACTTTCTAGTCTTGTTACACAATCTCTGTTTTAACAGAAATGGCAAAATGGTGTTTTATTTGTAAGAATGTGTTACAATTCTCATTATCCTGAATAATGCTGTGCAATTTGGTGCTCTGTTCGCATACTTTCTCCTGAGTCTGACAGTAAATGGGAGAAACAAACCACATAAGGCACTGAAAAACTTTAAATATTCTCCTTGATAACAAGACATTTAAGGACATTGGGACAGATTCAGAAATAATGAAACAAAGTTAATATGGCAATTTTTATGGATTTCAAGCTGTTGAAGTTCACTCAAAAGTAAACCAGGCAGCTGAAACTGATTTGCAAAAGACTAGGAACCCTACATCTAAACTGATTTCCGGCGTTACTTTCTTTCCATGTGATGCACAAAATGTCATATGTTTTGCCTGTTGGTATGTCATCTTCATCATCTAAAAAATACTTTACCTTTACAAAAAAAATAGGAACAAGAAATCTTGTAAACTAACATTCTCTTGGATTTATGATTGTAATTCATGATTCTGTTTGGATTTTATAATGAAGTTAGCCAAAAAGCCAGACCTATCAGCCACATATGACCCAGATCTAGTAGGCAGCTATTTTGGAAGTGCTTATTTTGCAGTTAAGGGAGCAAAAATAATGAGATGGATAAAGTCAAGAAGAGGAGAAGGCCAGATGTCAATCACAATTTAGCAGTTGGCCTAAGGGAAGAGTTTTACTAATGTGCATGCCAGACATATTTGGGGATTTGTGGCCTGGTAGTGCTGCAGGTGGTGAATGGAAAGGTGAGCTGGAGAAGAGAATAACAACTGTGTGATGACACCAAGGATGGCTTTAAGGAACTGACCTTATGAAAAGAAAGATGATAACATTTATGTGGTGATCCTTTTATCTGTGAGTGGTTCCTCATATGTCACTTTATGGTATTAAAGGTTAGGAATATGAGAAAGGTGGAGTGGAGTGTATGGAATTTTTCTAAATTTGTGGATTTTCAATGGGGTAGATCTAGCCCTTCAAAAGGTGGGCATTTCTGATTCCAAAGCGTGCATCATATTTACTGTATTACACACCTCTTTAAAAAAAGAAAGCAGCTATTGAGCTAAAGGGAAGTGTACATTACACTTTTTCTTCTACACAGGGTTTATGTGGAATAAGCCATCACACAGTGTTTAGATAATACATTTCCAATTTAAAGTCACAAAATGAAGAAAATTCAAGTAGAACTACCACTCATTCATTATGACTAGGTATTGAACTACATATGTTAGGAAACAAAAGATCCTCACTTTTCTGGGGAAGAAGAAGGACATGGTTTGCTGAAGTATCCTGATAATATATGGTGAATTACACTTTAGATTATATACTTATCCCATCTATCCATGCTTCTAAACTCCATTGACATCAAGAGGTCTGATGTAGACAGAGAGCAGTATATGTATCACCCATAATACAGACTCTTGAAACTTTATATATATATAACAGAAGGTGTTATTATTACTATATAGAGTTAGCCATGAATTTAATACCTATGAGAGAGGCATGGATACACTAAGCCAAATGCATCCTTAATGTAACTCCATTAGCTCATAGGAAACACTTTTGACTGGTGCAAATGGAAGGAGATCACAGCAGAACAATTTTATGAACACTGATCTTGTGAACAACGAGGTATCTGACCAAATTTTCTTGCCACTGAAACCAATTTTCTGACACTGAATGTGACTACAATCCTGAAGCCAAAGTTTAAGTGGCTGTTTAAGTTTGAAAAGATTAAGAAATTTGGTGGAAAAGAAGAGATGCAAGTCTTTTAAACAAAGAAAAATCAGGCACATTATATACAGTTGTTACCATTTGTTATGTACAGCACATATGAAATACATTAACCTATGCATGGTATCTGCCGTAACTTGTTGATGTTCAATTTTACGAACTTTTCAGCTTTATGAAATCCTTGGTCTCAGTTCATAAAATGGCGGTTCTAGTGCAGTTGATTTTATGAATGTCTCTGAACTTCATTTTAAACTTTATCTATCATTACAAGGAGAGAACATGCACTAAGTACATAGTTTAATTATTACGGTAACTCTAAATTCCTTTGCTTTGATGTGTATATAAGACATTTCACATTTTTGCAAAGCTTTTGTTTTCTGGATTGATTTTCTTCCTTTTTAATTTGTAGATAGTATTATTAAACCCAGAGTACAAAGGATTGTCTTTACAGTGTCTTCTTGCAATCTCCTCAGATTATTTAAATAACAGCTATTAGCAGGAATATACATAATTATGCACTTGATAAAAGGGCACAGGTTAGATACAAAATTATTCTTTTCTGGTCTCAGGTTTCCCCTCTGAAGGTATGATAAACAATGAATAGTAAAATAAAAGCAAAATAACAATTACAGAGGATAGTACTAGCGCAGGGGTTGGCAACCTCTGGCACGTGGCTCGCCAAGGTAAGCACCTTGGTAGGCCGAGCCGGTTTGTTTACCTGCTGCATCAGCAGATTCGGCCAACCGCAGCTCCAACTGGCCACGGTTCGCCATCCCAGGCCAATGGGGTCTGCGGGAAGTGGAACAGGCCAAGGTTGCTTACCCTGGCAAGCCGCATTCCAAAGGTTGCCGACCTCTGTACTAGCGAGTGTATTTTTCTATTTTACTATTGGCAAAAAGATGTAGTTGAGGACAGTTTAATCTCTAAGAATATTAATTTGTTGGTGAAATAAATGATAATAGCTCTATCAAGGCCTTTGGTTAGTGGTTCATTATCACAACAGTTTGTAATGACTTCTCAGATCTATTATAAGATATGCTACAGTCTAATCAATAAGATCATTGTACTAATTTTTTTTCTGTAATTTTTATAAAAAATTAGTTAGTACTACGGATGTGTGGACCTTGCAAGGTTCAGGGATGTAGTATAGTTAAGCAATCTAAAGCTTGGATGCTTATCCAAACTTCATGAGCTGGCAAGATCAGGTTTGGCAGCAAAGAGTCTTGTGGCACCTTATAGACTAACAGACGTTTTGGAGCATGAGCTTTCGTGGGTGAATACCCACTTGGCGGATGCATCCAACCAAGTGGGTATTCACCCACGAAAGCTCATGCTCCAAAATGTCTGTTAGTCTATAAGGTGCCTGTAGAGAGGCGGTGTGGCTCCCCTGTGCGCCGGAGGAGGAAGAGCCCCGCCAGAGGCCAGAGTGGGCAGAGATAGTGAGTTCTGAGCCCACCCCCTAAAGGGTCAGGTGGCGACCTGGAACTATAAAGGCCAGCCCTCAGAGCTCAGAAGGCCTCCAGCCTCCGGAGAGAGCAGACAGCCCTAGGGGAGCTCGAGACTGGGAAGCTCCTGCGGCCCAAGGCAGCCACCCAGACTGGCCAGAGATACCCTGCGCCCACTACCCGGAGGGACTGCTGGAGCTACCCTGTGCCAGTTACCCAGAGGAGCCACCGGAGCTACCCTGGGCCAGTTACCTGGAGGAGTTGCCGGACCTGCCACCCAGCCCCAGTCGGGATGAACCCATGCTCCTGGACCCCTCAGAGGCTGACGTCAGGACCCAGGTAGGGCCCGAGTGGGAGTATGGAAGTAGCCCGGGGGCAGCCGACCCCAGTCTGGCTGCAGCATTACCAAAGCCTATGTCAGTGTGCTGTAGACAGGATCTCCACTGACTAAGCAGCGGATCTTCAGCCGCTGCTAGGGCCCTGGGCTGGGATGCAGTGGAGTGGGAGGGCCTGCATCCCCCCTGCCACCCAACCCCTGGGTGGTAGACTCCCCCTCTCCCTGGCCTGAGGAGGCCAAAGCCTATCCGTACTGCTGAGCCCTGCCTGAGGGCCTGAGCACTCCTGACTCAGTGGTTGCTGCCCCGCCTGACCTAGGGCCGGACCTTAAAACTGTTGTTGTTGCTCAGCCCTGCCTAAGGGCCTGAGCACACCTGATCCAATGGGTGTTGCCACACCGCAGCCGGGGCCAGATGTAACCACCGTGTAGCCGACTACCGCAAGGGCTACCGAGGGAGGGTCCCGGCCGGACTGTTTCCTTGGACCCATCAGTGGGTAGTGAGCTGGCGTGGCTCCCCTCCATGCCGGAGAGGGTCGAGCCCTGGTGAACTTGTGTACACGTGGTACCAGAAGTGGGGAGCCCGATTCCTTGGCCCCTGTGAGAAGGGGTCGGAGAGGGAGATCTAACCTTCCACCAGAGAACCATGGAGATGGAGCGTTTGTTTAAGCTGCTGGTGGAGAGTCAGGAGCAGCAGCAAGCCACCCAGCTACAGCGACAGCAGCAGCAGGCAGTTGCCCAACTCCAGCAGCAGCAGCAGGAGCAGCAGCATGCCGCCCAGCTCGAGCAGCAGCAGCCGCTTATTCAGCAGCTCAGAGCCCAGCTGCAACAGCTGGTGACAGCGTTACTGCACCCCATAGAACAGCCGCCTGGGGATGGGATTGGGGCAGCACGCCCTGCCGCCCCAGTGCGACTAACCAAGATGTGCCCTGATGATGACCCTAAGGCATTCCTGGTAACACTTGAACAGGTGGCACTGGTCGCTGAGTGGCCCCTGGACCAATGGGCCACCCTTTTGGCCCCGTATTTAACCAGGATGTCCCAGACGGCATACTGGGGACTGGCGACAGAAGAGGCAAGGGATTATAGCCAAGTCAAGGCCACGATCTTGGATGCCTTAGATGTCAGCCCTGAGACTTTTCGGTAACGGTTTCGGAGCCAGACATATCCCTCGGGCGCCCGACCTCGGCTGATAGCCCAAGCCCTGAAGGAGGCATGTAGACGATGGCTACAGCCGGAAACGAGGACAGCAGAGGAGGTCACGGAAAAAGTCATCCTGGAACAGTTTGTGCACATCCTACTGGCCCGAGGACAGGCCTGGGTGCTCCGCCATCGGCCGGCAACGTTGCCCGTGGCCATCTCGCTGATGGAAGACTTTCTCCCGGCTGAAATGCCCATGGGCCCCGCCTTCCGCGCTCAAATCTCCGGGCCCGAACACTCTAACTTGGACAGAAAAGGGGACGCCCCGACCGGGTCACAGAGCCGTGGCCGTGAGCAGGACACCCACCTGGGGTCTCAGTTCAGACGTACGTATCCTGCCCCCCAGCCCGGCCCAGGGCCCTCCGTGCCGGGGGCCGCGAGGGTCCACCAGAGTCCCCCTAGGAGTCTGAGGGGAGCTCCCTCCCGGGGCAGTCACCCTGAACTCGGACCCTGTTTCCATTGTGGGAAGTCCGGACACTTGCAGCGGGACTGCACGGAAAAGGGCTGCAGCTTCGGGAAGGTCTGTTCAGGGGACACCAGTGCACGGCTGCCACAGGCTCCCAAGATCACAGTTCCAGTAGTTGTTGGGGACCATGCCACCCAGGCTTTGATCGACTCTGGCTGTGGCCAGACACTCATCCGCCAGACTCTGGGATCCCAGGCAGACCCCTGCCTGGGAACGATTCACCTGCAGTGCATCCATAGGGACTTCCGGCCTTACCCTAGTGCTTGGATCCCATTGACAGTAGCTGGCATCACCCGGCAAATCGTCATCAGCCTAGCCCCTCGACTGGCGTACCCGGTGATCCTGGGGCGGGACTGGCCTGCCTTTGAGGAGATCCTCCAGTCGACCCCAGCACTGGAGGGAGAGCGCCAGGGGGCCCTACCGGAAGAGGGGTGTGGAACCTTACGAACTGAACCAGAGACCGAAGAAACCAGCAATCCCCCACTGGAGCCCACAGTCAAACCCCTCCTCCATACAGATTTCTGCTGTGATCAGAGAGCGGACCCTACCCATAGCTGGGCCTACGAACAGCTCGTGGCAGTCAATGGGATCATCATTGACCCCCAGCGCACAACCCAGTGGCCCCACTTTGAACTACGCCGGGACTGTCTTTACCTGATTGACCGTGACTCCTGCACAAAGGAACCCCAAACATAGCTGGTGGTACCGCGGTGTCACTGGCAAGCTGTGATGAAACTGGCACATGACATCCCAGCTGCTTGGCATCTGGGCCATGAGAAGACCCTCGCCCGGATCTTGACGTGGTTCTTCTGGCCCGGTATTCACCAGGAGGTGAGGAACTATTGTAGCTCCTGCCCAGAGTGCCAGTTAGCCGCTCCTCAGCGAGTGCCCAAGGCACCCCTGGTCCCCATGCCTATAATCGAGACACTTTTTGAACGAGTGACCATGGACGTGGTGGGCCCACTCTCGAAAAACACTGCTAGGTTCCAGTATGTCCTGGTCATCGCTGCCTATGTCATCCGTTTCCCCAAGGCCATCCCATTGCGGAGCAACACCGCCTGGACCGTCATCGGGGAACTGGTGAAGATCTTTGCTCGGGTGGGCCTGCCCCGAGAAATCCTAACTGATCATGGCACCAATTTCACCTCCATTTTGCTACAGCAGGTCTGCAAGCAACTCTATCTACCACTCGCAAACAGATAGTCTGGTGGAACTGTTCAACCGGACCCTCAAGGAGATGTTGCGGAAGCTCCCCCCCGGAGGAGCTATGCCAGTGGGACCAGTTGCTCCCTCCCCTGCTGCTAGCCATCCGGGAGATGCCCCACTCATCAATCAAGTTTTTCCCATTTGAGCTATTGTATGGACACAGTCCACGGGTCCTGTTGAACTTAATGCGGAAAACTTGCGAGCAGTCCCCCTCTCCAACCCAGGGACTCCTGAAGTATGTCCTCCAACTACAGGAATACTTTGCCCAGGCTGGGGCCCTGGTCCGTGAAAACTTAAAGGCTGCTCAGGACAGGCAGGAACAGACTTATAACCAGGAGGCACAGGTGTGTGACTTTGAACCCAGGGACCGGGTTCTGCTCCTCCTGCCCTCGAGCTAGTCGAAGATACTGGCCGTTGACAGGGACCCTATGAGGTAGCTCAGAAAGTTGGACCCGTCACTTACGAGATCCACCAACCCGACTGGCGTAAGAAGACCCAGCGATACCACGTAAATCTGTTGAAGCCGTGGTGAGACTGGGAGGGCCTGCTGATTAACCTTTACCCACCAGAGCTGGAGCTGGGTCCCTGCTCGCCCCAGACAGAGGACCTCGCAGCTTCCCTGCTCAGCGATACCCTGATGGAAGAGCAGCGCAAGCAGATGTCTCCTGCAGGTGTTCTAGGGAACCTTCATGGCCCTATCCGGATACACGACCTTGGTCTATCATTTTATCCAGACCCAGCTGGGGAAGGTAATCCGGGAAATGACCAGACCACTGCCATACCAGATGCGCCAAGAGGTGGAGGAAGAGGTGCAGACCATGCTGGCCTTAGGAGTCATCGAGCAGTCTCAGAGTGAGAGGCATAGCCCGGTGGTCTTGTTACCCAAGCCCGATGGCACCTGCCGGTTTTGTATAGACTTCCAGTGGGTGAATGCCATCTCACAGTTCGACGCCTTCTCTATGCTCCGGGTGGATGAGCTGCTGGGCCGCCTCTGGGAGGTCCAGTTCATCACCACCCTCGACATGTGGGGAGAGGGATACCTCAGTGGTTTGGGCATTGGCCTGCTCTCGGGCATTGGCCTGCTAACCCCAGGGTTGTGAGTTCAATCCTTGAGGGGCCATTTAGGGATCTGGGGCAAAAGTCTGTCTGGGAATTGGTCCTGCTTTGAGCAGGGGGTTGGACTAGATGACCTCCTGAGGTCCCTTCCAACCCTGATATTCTATGATTCTATGATCAGTAAAGGATATTGGCAAATCCCACTCAAAGATATCTCTAAGGAAAAGATGACGTTCACCACTCCAACGGAACTCTATTAGTTTACATGGATGCCTTTCGGCCTCCATGGGGCCCCGGCGATGTTCCAGTGGCTAATGGAGCGTCTACTGATGTCCCATCGAGACTATGCAGCTGCTTATCTGGACGATGTCGTGGTCTATAGCCGCAATTGGGAAGACCACCTGGAATGGGTAGCAGCGCTCCTGCAGTCCCTGCGACAGGCGGGATTGGCGGCCAATTCAAAAAAATGCCGCATCAGATGGCAGGAGACCACGTATCTAGGGTACACTATTGGGGGAGAACAAGTGAAGCCCCTTGTCGGGAAAGTGCAAGCCCTCGTGGCCTGCCCGACGCCTACCACAAAACGCCATGTCCGGCAGTTCCTGGGGCTTGTAGGGTACTATCGGCGGTTCATTCCCTAGTTTGCCTCCATCGCAGCGCCCATAACAGGGCTGTTGACAAAGACAAGTCCCCGGCAGATACGGTGGTCCCCAGAATGTGAAGATGCCTTCCGGACACTCCAGATCTGCCTACGCTAAAAGCTGGTCCTATGCAGCCCAGATTTCCACCGGAGGTTCATCCTCCAGATGGATGCCTCAGAGGTGGGGCTGGGGGCTGTCCTGTCCCAAGAAGTTGATGGAGAGGACCATCCAGTTCTATACCTCAGCCATAAATTATTTCCCTGGGAGAAGAACTACATGGTGATTGAGAAAGAAGCACTGGCGAAAAAATGGGCCTGTTACACCCTACGTTACTACCTCCTTGGGGCCCCATTCACGCTAGTCATAGACCATGCCCCCCTCCGATGGTTGATGAATATGAAAAATAATAACGCCCAACTCTTGCAATGGTATCTGACCTTACAGCCCTACATGTTCACCATCCGCCATCGGGCTGGTAAGGAACATGCGAACGCAGACTTCATGTCCTGCCTCGGAGGGATGGAAGAGCCTGGCCCCAACGAGCAGGAGCCAGACTTGTCGGGGGGGTAGTGAGGCGGCGTGGCTCCCCTCTGCGCCGGAGGAGGAAGAGCCCCGCCGGAGGCCAGAGTGGCTGGAGCTAGTGAGCTCTGAGCCTGCCCCCCAAAGGGTCAGGCGGCAACCCGGAACTATAAAGGCTGGCCCTCAGAGCTCAGAAGGCCTCCAGCCACCACAGAGAGCAGACGCCCCTAGGGGAGCTCGAGACTGGGAAGCTCCTGCGGCCCAAGGCGGCCACCCAGACTGGCTGGAGCTACCCTGCGCCCGCTACCCGGAGGAGCCGCCAGAGCTACCCTGAGCCAGTTACCCGGAGGAGTTGTCAGACCTGCCACCCAGCCCCGGTCGCAACGAACCCATGCTCCTGGACCCCGCAGAGGCCAACATCAGGACCCAGGTAGGGCCCGAGGGGGATGTAGCCCGGGGGCAGCCGACCCCAGTCTGGCTGCAGCATTACCAAAGCCTATGTCAGTGTGCTGCGGACAGGATCCCCACTGACTAAGCAGCGGATCTTCAGCCGCTGCTAGGGCCCTGGGCTGGGATGCAGTGGAGTGGGAGGGCCTGCGTCCCCCCTGCCACCCAACCCCTGGGTGGCAGACTCCCCCTCTCCCTGGCCTGAGGAGGCCAAAGTCTATCCGTACTGCTGAGCCCTGCCTGAGGGCCTGAGCACCCCTGACTCAGCGTTTGTTGCCCCGCCCTGATCTAGAGCCGGGCCTTAAAACTGTTACTGTGGCTCAGCCCTGCCTAAGGGCCTGAGCACTCCTGGCTCAGTGGTTGCTGCCCCGCCTTGACCTAGGGCCTAGCCTTAAAACTGTTGTTGTTGCTCAGCCATGCCTAAGGCCCTGAGCACTCCTGATCCAGTGGGTGTTGCCCCGCCGCAGCCGACACCAGACGTAACCACTGTGTAGCCAACTACTGCATGGGCTACTGAGGGAGGGCCCCGGCTGGAATGTTTCCTCAGACACTTTGGTAGGTAGTGAGCTGGCGTGGCTCCCCTCCACGCCGGAGAGGGTCAAGCCCCGGTGAACTCGTGCACAGTGCCACAGGACTCTTTGCTGCTTTTACAGATCCAGAATAATACGGCTACCCCTCTGATACTTAAGATCAGGTTTGTGATCTCCTGAGATAAGGCATTCTTGTGAAGTTTCCAGTTTTTGCCCTAAACCACCAAACTGCAAGAATAGCCTTCCTCAATATGATCCTGATTCTGGAAATTGCTTCAGCACATGTTTAGGCCCATGTCTATTCAGCAAAACATTTAAACATGTGCTTAAGTACCATTGACTGCAAAGGGACTTAAGCATATCCTTAAAACTAACTCTTTTCCTGAATTGGGGTTTGTAAGTTGCTACTTCCTCTCTTGGTACCAGTAGCAGCTTGGAAGTGTTGAAGCACATGAAAATGGAGGGAAAATATAGAAAAGTTAGTTAAACATTTAAAACCTTAAAGAAGGTTTGCTTTACATTTTGGTTGAAGGAGCATGTCTGTTGGTTCTTCATTTGAGCCAGTGTGTACATATTTTCTGCTCTTACCCCATGATTCAAGTTCCTGTAAATAGCTCAGACATTTAACTTTATTTTTGCTAATTTGTTATGGGTCAATGGTTTGCATATTTTCACTTAAGAAAAAAATCAATATTTGGACGAGCAGAAAGCTCATAGGCATTCATTTCTATTTAATTATGTTTTCCCCCCATTGCTATACTTTGATATACCTGTCATGGTAGAAGACTAGCTGCACCTCTGTCCGCTACCTGCTCTCTCCAAGTCCAATCTGTCAGGCCTTGTGTTTTTACCTCTGTTGGGGTTGAATCACATGATTTTCCTACTCTGACACCAGGCCCTGGGTATAGAGCTCTGTATATCAATCATAATTACTCTGCACATCTGACTGAGCTTGAGCACTTGGTGTACTTCCCTTTGGAAGTCTGTGATCAGTGGTGAATATAATGACCAGACTGCCTTCTAAAACTTAAGTGTGTTTGTTTGATTCTTTTAACAGTAGAGTCGAAGCATTTAGTGAAAAGGGATTTTAAAACAAGTGTACCCATATCTATTTTATCTAAAGGCTCACAATGATACTCCATACCTCAAAATAGCACCCTGGAACCCCCATATTCACCACTGAGCTATGATTATGACATGTCTTGTACAATGTATACCTTGTTAGGTATCAATTAAGAAGTCTTCATTTGTTGAACACTGCTATCCTGTTGAATTTTATGTATTATCACAACATATGAAGTATTTCTGTGTGGTTGTTACTAAAATATGTGGTAAATGGGAAACACCCACAGCCAGCCTTTCAGTGGTGACAAAGGAGCAATTAACACTGACAAGAGAGATTTACATCAGGACTAGCCAGACATGTATTGATGGCCCATCAAGAAGACTTCACTATCCCAGAAAAGCCTTAGAGAGGGCATATACACAATGGGGACTACCTAACCCCCACATCACAGCAAAGATATTTCTAGCAGTTGGTGAGAAAGTATAAATTACAGTTGATAATATCCCCACTTGGCCACTCTCCTCCCACCATCTCAACATCTGGAAGATCGTTTGGAAGTCAAAGACTTTGAATTGAGGAGATTGGTCCCAGGCTGAGAAGGTAATTTAGAGTGTGTATTAAGAACTGTAAACTGCTTGGATCATCCAGTGGGGTGAGAAAAGTTATTTGATTCAAATCTTACTCTTGCTTAGTTTGTTGAAGTTTAGAATTTAAATTGTGATTCTATTTTTATTTCCTATATAAACAACTTTGACCTCTATGCCTAGCATTTATAATCACTTAAAATCTAACTTTGTGCTTCAGGAATCTGCTCAGATTACAAAGGCTGGTGTATGTTCACTATTCTTTTAATGAAGTGGCAAACTAATTAATGAGCTTGCACTGTTAAAGAAAAGATTTAGAGCAGTGTAAAATGGTATATCTTTGGGGCATAAGGCTTGCGAGCTGGGAGAACTGGCTGGATAATTTATGACTGGTTTAGAGAGCATTCATGCAACTCAGCTGGGTGTGTGTCTCCGCATATTGATGGCTGAGGGATCACAGCTCCAGTATGGGTTTGCTGCTTGTCACTAACATAGCATTGTGAGATACAGCTCAGCCTGAAGATTATAAGAGACTTCAGCAGTCCCACAGTCAAGGTTGTACCGCAGGGGGATGTGATACTCACCATTCCCAGATGGTCAGCAAGACAGGCTTAACTTCTTCAGATACCCTTAGGGAATGCCTGTGCCTCAGCATGGTTCCTCCAAATAATCCATCTCTCTTGAGAGAATATTCCTTTCTGATTTCATGTGCATGCAGTCCTTTTTCCTATCCTGACATTATCTCAACAACTCTCAAATGTTTGCTGAGAAGTGGCTTAACTTGAGCCACTTTTTTTCTTCCTATTTGTTTTTCCTTAACAGTCCCCAGCTATACTAAATCAATATATTCAGACAGTAAACACCACAATAACCAGATGAGCATACTATATTCAGAAATTATTACAGAGTGGCTCCAAATATGCCATAGTACCTATGAGCCTGCTATTACCCTGGTGATATTTCTCCATACTTGCTGTCTTTGGACAGGCTTATTTTCAGCCAGAGGTTGTTGGGTTTTTCTGTTCCTCTTCTTCCCATCCTCCATCCATCCTGTCACATAAACAATTTATTTTTAAACATTTATAATATTTCACATCTTCCATCACACTTTTTATGAAATGCTTTTTTGCTGAAGCGGCTCGCCTCTCACATACTAACACATGAAAAGAATGACTTAAGGGCACCAGTAATCAGGCTGGCCTCCTTCTTCTGGGCATTCTACCAGGGAGGGGAATCTGGTTGTATTCAATTTAATTTGATTAATTGCTTTGTGGAATGAAGGAGAAGGAACTTTCTGCTGCTGCCACTCCAGCCTCATTCATGCTCTAGCCACCCCTGTGATTGTGGGGGAGGTCATACCTCGCCTGTACTGTTGCTGCTCACTGTGTGGCAGGTGGGGAGTGTGCATGTGAATATGTTGCTGCCACATGACCAATGCCTGCCTCAAAAAAGTGGAGAAGGTTGTGTTTAGACCCTTATCATACTGCCCTCACCTCAGGAAAAATGCAAATAACTAAATGACTAGAGGAGGAGGAATCTAATTTTATCTGTCTCTCTATCTAGTTTCTTTTATCCTACCCAATGCCATGGTAGCTGAGCCTTTCAGCGTGCTTAATTTGCTTTAACAAGAATAAATTTGGCAGTGTTTCCTGAGTTCTCAGCAGGTTCTGCTACCTTCACAATGCCAGCTGATGATATCTTATTGCATTAGGGTAGTTAAAATGCAGTGGTTTTACTAAAATATTTTTTCATTTCGTTCTGTGAAATGTTTCCCTTTTATCTTTCCTGTTTACACTTAACAGAGCTAGCAGCGGTAAATAATATATTTTTGTAGGGAGACGTCTTCTAGTTCTTCTTCTGATAAGTAGTAAAGAATCAGTGCTTTTAATAAGAGCAGTCCTCAGGTTCAATTAAGCTAAATATGGATCCTTACTGTCATGGCTTGCTTTCTGAAAAAGATTCTTGACAGTTTATTGCTAACTCACCTATTTCGCTGTGTTTTGTAGGAATCTATTGAATACGTATCATATGTAAAATCATCTCTTCTTGAAAAAGTATCTAGGAACTCTTCTCTGGCATATTTAGGTCATCTCAGACAAATTTCCCCAGTATTTCATATCTTGCAAAAACTTGTTTCATTTTGTCAGTTATTGTGATATTTCTTGTATCTTGATTATTTTTCAAAGTTCTTCAAAATTTTCAGCATTGTTCAGACAGTGATCCTTGTCAATCTGAAATAAATCAGAAGCAACTATTTGCCATTGCCTGCAAGGGTTAGGGTGAGGGATCAGAGGGCATTTTGGCAAAGACTGCAAGGGGAAGATGCAAATAGTTGTACATGTGGAAAATGCTGCAGTGTGTGGTAATTTTATTTTGGCTAGAGTTGAATCTTTTGCATTTTTCTCTGCCAGTTTGTCTCCTTTCCATTTTATTTAACAATTTGCATCCAGTTGGAAAGAGGAGCAATTAGGTTTGTGCCTTTTAAAAACGGTTGCTTACTTCTTATTTTATCTAAGTCTAGGATCCTTACATTAGAAAGTCAATATTGGATTTTATCTCTGTTCAGACCTGGAGCTGTGTTCAGGGCTAAATTGAGGCAATTGTGAAAAAAATGAAGTTACTTTGAATTTATATTAGTGTAACGGGGAGCACAGTATGGGACATGTTCCATATATATACACTGAATTTGTCGGACCTGAAAAAATATTGTTGCAAACAACTCCTTTTCACTCTATGCGTAATAGACATGGCCAAAACCAGGATTTCTGATACACAATTCAAAATAAAATTACTTTTTTAAAAAAAATTCCCTGCAAGTTGGAAATTAAAAAAAAAATGTTTAGGAAATTAAATGTGCTCCCCAAGACCTGGGAAGCTTCTGGGTGATTTTGACATTTTTGATAGTTGCATTGCTGCTGTGAGTAACAGGGCTGCCCCAGAGCTGTGGTCTCTACTGGAAGCAAGGCAGACTCTGAACACTAGGCTTTCTGCTCAGCCACAGACCTTGGAGGTTCCTAGGTTTCACAGCCGTCTGTCAGCTGAGCTGGCTGGGATCCAGGCAGGTTTCCACTGAAAAATTCTTCAAACCCAAACCATTTTTGCTCAACATTTTGGATTAGATGAATCAGCATTTTCTGATGAAGCTGTTTCATCAGAAAATTTCTAACCAGCACTAATGCATAGTTCTTTTCAGAAAAGGCAGCTACTCTTACTGATAAAGTAAGTACTGGGGCAACTGATAGTGTATTGGACCTGTCTGGATGGTAACACTTAATATTAGTGTTTTTTTTCAGTTTGATCTTTTAATCTGGAATGAAGTCTCCCATATTTCTGCCCACTAGCAATTTACTAGCTTTTCCATCAAACCCTATAGTGTCCTGTTTTATAAATCCTAGGGTAGGAATAAGCTTGGAGAAATAATTGATAGTTCTCATATATCTCTTATTTCTGGTTTGTTTGCCATTTGATTTAATTCGTTCATTTTCTCGTTGCTTGATTTTAGTCTCTTTGGTTGAAAAATATGTCCTCTATGTGTAACATCAGAAACCTCTCTCTTTCTGCTTTATTCGTTTTTACTGCACGTTTCCTCTTGCTCTTTATGTCATTGCTTTTAACCTATCATTTCCCCCCCTTTTATCCATATAAGGACACTGTTTACTATTTCCCTTGATTATCTCCATGTATAAGATAATTTTCTGAAACGGTGTGTGGGTGTATGTGCAAAGGCCAAAAGCCCAATGGGAAGAAATTCATAGATTCATAGATTTTAAGGCTGGAAAGGACCTTGAGAGGTCATTGAGTCCAGTTCTCTGCCCTCATGGCAGGACCAAATACTGTCTAGACCATCCCTGATAGACATTTATCTAGCCTACTCTTAAATATCTCAAGAGATGGCGATTCCACAATCTCCCTAAGCAGTTTATGCCAGTGTTTAACCACCCTTACAGTTAGAAACTTTTTCCTAATGTCCAGCCTAAACCTCTCGCTGCAGTTTAAGCCCATTGCTTCTTGTTCTATCCTTAAAGGCTAAGATGGACAAGTTTTCTCCCTCCTCCTTATGACACTCTTTTAGACACCTGAAAACTGCTATCATGTCCCCTCTCAGTCTTCTCTTTTCCAAACTAAACAAACCCAATTCTTTCCAGCCTTCCTTCATAGGTCATGTTCGCTAGACCTTAATCATTCTTGTTGCTCTTCTCTGACCCCTCCAATTTCTCCAATCTTCTTGAAATGCGTGACCAAGAACTGGACACACATTCATTGAGGCCTAACCAGGCAGAGTAGAGCGAAAAAATGACCTCTCGGTCTTGCTCACAACACACTGTTAATGCATCCAGAATCATGTTTTGCTTTTTTGCAACAGCATCACACTGTTGACTTCATATTTAGCTTGTGGTCCACTATAACCCTAGATCCCTTTCTGCCGTACTCCTTCCTAGACAGTCTCTTCCATTCTGTGTATTAAACTGATTGTCTTCCAAGTGGAGCACTTTTCATTTGTCTTTATTAAACTTCATCCTGTTTACCTCACGACCGTTCTCAATTTGTCCAGATCACTTTGAATTATGACCCTATCCTCCAGAGCAGAACTTAATAATGTACTTTCTATGCCAATATCTAAGTCATGATGAAGATATTGAACAGAGCCGGTCCACAAACAAAACCCTGTGAACCCCACTGTTTACATCTTTCCAGCGGGATTGGGACCATTAATAACTACTCTATGAGTATGGTTATCAGCCAGTTATGCACCCACCTTATAGTAGCCCGATCTAGGTGATTTTGCCTAGTTTTTGATAAGAATATCTGTGCAAAGACTGTATCAAATGGCTTACTAAAAGTCTAGTTGCAGATGATTTCCTTAATTACTTGCTCCATTATCTTCCCTGGCACAGAAGTTAAACTAACTGGTCTGTAGTTTCCTGGGTTGTTTTTATTTCTCTTTTTATAGATTGGCACTATATTTGCTCTTTTCCAGTCTTCTGGAATCTCTCCTGTCTCCCATTATTTTCCAAGATAATAGCTAGAGGCTCAGACACCTCCTTGAGTATTTTAGGATGCATTTCATCAGGCCCTGGTGACTTGCAAGCATCTAACTTTTCTACGTGATTTTTAACTTGTTCTTTTTTTTTATTTTATCTTCCAAACCTATCCCCTTCCCATTGGCATTCAGTATGTTAGGCATTCATTCAGACTTCTCAGTGAAGACCGAAACAAAGAAGTAATTGAGAATCTCTGCCATTTCCAAGTTTCCTGTTACTGTTTCTCCCTCCTCACTGAGCAGTGGGCCTACCCTGTCTTTGGTCTTCATCTTGCTTTTAATGTGTTGATAAAAAGTTGTCTTGTTTCCCTTTATTCCTGTAGCTAGTTTGACCTCATTTTAGGCCTTTGCCTTTCTAACCTTGCCCTGCATTCCTGTGTTGTTTGCCTATATTCATCCTTTTGTAATTTGTCCTCGTTTCCTCTTTTTATATGACTCCTTTTTATTTTTTATGTCATGCAAGATCTCGTGGTTAAGCCAAGCTGGTCTTTGCCACATTTTCTATCTTTTCTACCCAGCGGAATAGCTTCCTTTTGGGCCCTTAATAATGTCCCTTTGAAATACTGTCAAGTCTCCTCAGTTGTTTTTCCCTTCAGTCTTAATTCCCATAGGACCTTGCCTATCAGCTCTCTGAGCTTCCCAAAATCCACCTTCCTGAAATCCATTGTCTCTATTTTGCTGTACTCCCTTCTACCCTTCCTTAGAATTGTGAACTTTATGATTTCATGATCATTTTCATCCAAGCTGCCTTCCACTTTCAAATTCTCAATGAGTTCTTCCCTATTTATTAAAATCAAATCTAGAACAGCTTCCCTCCAGTAGCCTTTTCAACCTTCTGAAATAAAAAGTAGTCTGCAATGCAGTCCAAGAACTTATTGGATAGTTTGTGCTCTGCTGTGTTATTTTCCCAACATGCATCTGCATAATTGAAGTCCCTCATCACCACCAAATCTTGGGCTTTGGATGATTTTGTTAGTTGTTTAAAAAAAGACTCATCCACCTCTTCCACCTGGTTAGGTGGTCTGTAGTAGACTCTTAGCATGATATCACCCTTGTGTTTTACTCCTTTGAGCCTAATCCAGAGACTCTCAACACTTCTGTCTCCTACATCCGTCTCCACCTCAGTCCAAGTGTGTACATTATTAATATATAAGGCAACTCCTCCTCCCTTTTTCCCCTGTCAATCCTTCCTGAGCAAGCTGTACCCATCCATGCCAACATTCCAGTCATGTGTATTATCCCACCAAGTTTCGGTGATGTCAACAATGTCATAGTTGTATTTATTTATTAGCATTTCCAGTTCTTCCTGCTTATTACCCGTACTCCTCGCATTTGTATATAGTGTGATAAAGTTCCTCCTCTACCTTGGTGGGTCCCGCGCTTCTTGGCAGATTTTGCTCACCTCAGTGATCTTCCCCACAGTCTGGGTCAACTCCTCCTGTGTCTGATCAGGAGTTGGGAGGTTTGGGGGGAACCCGGGCCTGCCCTCTACTAATTATTGCCTTATTTACTCTTTGGTTTGTGAGCAAAGAATGTATGGTATACTAATTAACTGAGAAGAGACAGCTGGGCCGGATGGTCAAGAGGGGAGTGGAGGAGTCGAGAGGCAGAATCACTCAGATGGCAGATTGACAACCCTAAAGCAGAGACATACACCCAAGGACAAGATATAGAGTTGAGCCAGAGGGATGAGATATGAAACAGCTGCGGATCCTCCCGGTAACAACTCAGAATAATGCTAATTAAGAGCAACCTTGAGTACTTCATGTTTGACAGCTCCGGTGTGACATAGCAATGTCCATAGTCTTGTATGGGAACTTATCACTATAAAAGAAGGTTGTATTGCCATGGGACTTTGGGTTCGTTCTGCATTAACATCGGAGCTTCAAACATGTTTGACAGAGGCCCAGCTCCACTCCCTCGTGTGCAGTTTCAGCTGGCCACTGGAACTGACCGAGCAACACTAAGGACTGGTAACTATAAGATCCAGCTGCAGAACATTTTGGTGTATGTGTGTGAATGGAAGCATATGCTGATTTTAATGCTTAAATTGTACTCTCAATAAACGCAGCGTATTGCCTTATCTCCTTGAAAAAGAGTCTGTGTGCTTTTTATAAGCACAATATGTGTGTATTGTAGAGTACTTCTGATGTTATGTCTAATAACAATATTTCAATGTCTTTGATGAATGATATATTAAAGAGATTATGTATATAATAGTAGTACCTGGAAGCTCTAGCTGTTGGGATTATATAACACACAGTAAAAGGAGTCCTTGCCCTGAAGAGCTTGTAGTCTAAATGAGCAAGAAAGACAATGGGTGCATGGGGAAATGGAGGCACAGAAAAGTAAAGTAACTTGTTCAAGGTCAAATCACGGCACTATTAAAATCAATAGAAATTTTGCTATTGACTTCAGTGGAGTCAAGATTTCACCCTTTGTCTTCCGACTCTCAGTCCAAGGCTCTGTCCACAAGTCCACACTATTTCTCCATAAAACAGAGTCACACAAGAGCTGATCTCATCAAATTCAACTACCTAAATATTTTGCTAGTATATCCTATGTACTATATTATATAGAGAGGTGGTCAGAAATTTTCTGACAGAACATTTTTCTGTCAGAAAATGCTGACTTGTCAAAAGTGAAGCATTTCATGGAAACATGTCACTTTCAATAAAACTTTTTTTCAGGAAAGAAATGATTTATTTTTTTGATACAGTGAAAAAGTTCCAAATCAGCATGTTCAGAGTGGAACATTTTGGGGGTTTGTTTTTTTTAATTCCTTTTTGTTTCAAAAATTCTTGTATATATTTTTATGAAAAACAAATAGTTATTTAAAATTATTGAAAATTGGAATAAAATATGAAACTTCTCACTCAACCCATTTTAGTTTGGTTTTGTTCCATTTCAGTATAGAAAATAATTCAGAACTGTGGTATTTACTGTGAAATACGAAAATCCAGTTCCTGCCTAGCTGTAATTACATGTACCATAGTATAGGCAGCCTGCAGCTAAAAAGTTCTCTATTATTTTCAGAGGCTACAATATTTTTTTCCCCTGTGATCTTGTTTATATCTTTCAGACCTAATGTAGTCTCATAAAATATTGCCAGTGCCCATGTATTTTTCTGTCTCTTAAATTATTGAATTAGCTAAAAGGTTTTTCTACCTTTGTCTATTACTCCAGAGACTTCTACCATTCCAATTTATCCCCTTTTGTTTGATTTTAAGAGGTCCTTTTTAAGTGTATTTGCTTCTGTTTGCTCTATCAGAATGTGATGATGCTTTTGTAAGAGATAATCATGCATGTTATCTTTAGAACTATCTTATTTTGAAATAATGATATTTTGAAAACATATTTTTATGTATTTCTTGCACACTCATTCTGGATCTGTAGTATACATTCTTGCACAGAGATTTGTGCCTGCATATATTATTTGTGTGAGTACTGCTGTACTTATATCTACTCCACAACTTTGCTTGTTTTCTTGTATTTGTTATATATTCATCTAGATGGGCAGGCTGACCTTGATTTTTTAAGTTAAAAGCATGCCTCTTCGCATTAAGCTTTGAAGTTCTCTAGCATATTTATTACAATCTGTTTTATCTCCCTCCCTTTTCCCAGTTACATTTATGATAGATTCCTAGGCTTGGAAGATGCTCTCTCATAGTTCAGTTGGAAGTCTTCAGATAACCTCAAATAATGTTGAAAGAGCCAACAATTGTGTGACAAATCATATTCTCAAAGAGTACCAACTGAGATTGTAGTATTACTGCATCTCACACAAAGTAGGTTTAAATCTACTTAAATGCTGAGATATAAAACCTCTACTGTTGCATTCATATATAGAACTCCCAGGGACATCATTATGGCAGAATTTGTATTGCAAGGAAGAATTTGGCAGTCCAACTTAATAGTGGCTTTATGTATAATTAATCATATTTTCAGTCTGTCTTCCTACTGTTGGTTTGGATTGCTCACTCCTTCTCACAGTTGTAGAGGAAGATAAACACAGACCCCACAGATCCAAGTCTCTGATTCTAAAAGGGACAAAAAATTGTATTTCTGCCATATTCCTTCAGATGATGTCATGAAATGTTGATGGTGCAACAAAGATGTCATGTTTAGAGCTGGTCATATATATATATACACACATTAATTTTTGCTGAAAATTTGAGAAGATAACAAAATATTTTCATTTCCATTTGTTTTCTTCTCAAATATTTCTGTTTTCAAAAAGCCATTTTTCACCTGAGAAAAAGTTTTGATGAAAACTGTTCAATCAGCTCTAGTTGTAATATTATAATGAACATATTATAATATCAGTTTGGGTTTAATTTTGTCAGTGCAATTGCCTTATCTCTTTTCCCCTATGTTGGTGTTCCTTTCTTATTCTAACTATCTTTAGTTGGCCTGTGCTTTCTTTCTAGTTCGTCTGCTGTTGAGGCTCAGAAGAAAATGAACTAATTGGTAACTTGCATTTTACTTCCACAATCTAAATCACATTACCAAGTAATCAAAAGGCATTTCCTTCTTCCTGAGAACTACATCTCTCAAAAATTTGATACAAACAAGGTCAGGCATTTCATTAATGGTCAAACAGTAGATAATGCTCATTTTATATATATTCTTGGATTTGAAATTTTATATAATTCTTGGGAGAAGCTACCGCCGCTGTTGGGGGTTGGAGAAGTTGAGACAATGGGAGAGCTCTCTCTTGTTTCGGTGCAGCCGTGCCACTGTTAGCTCTCTAATGTAGCTCTAGCCTTTCACTCTATCCTGTGTGTGCTAGCTACTATTGCAGCTTTTGGCTGTAATAATGGCTACATTAATAATGGTCCTGTACAAACACGGATCCTGAATCCACCCATGACCTCTTCCCACCATCCATGCAATCAACTCCAGAGGCTTTAATATAGTGGAGGCCTTGCATGTGACCTCTGCACAGAGGTGATGTCAACAAAGAAGAATAAAAAGGAGGAGCTAATCAGAAAGCGTTTTACAAGAATCCCAAATGCAAGTTGATCGTGTCTCATATCAACACTATGGGAAGATACTAATAATACTGTGTTCTGTTATAGCAATTTTCTCAATGTGTTTTACAAGGAATATCAGTACCTTTATCCCCATTTCACACATGGGAAACCAAGGCACAGAGGGGAAGTGACTTGTCCAAGGTCACTCAGCAGGCCTGAGATTAGAACCCAGCTCTCCTAAGTCACAGTCTAGTGTTCTGTCCACTAGCTCACACTGCCTCTCTAAAATAAGATAATTAGAGATATTAGCATGTAGTGTATTTTCTGAAAAAAGCAGTGGGTTTGAGAGCAAATCAATACAAAGCCAAAATTTGCAGGCATTTTTTTAAAATGAATTTCGCTTGCAATCAGCACATGATGTCCCAGCCATCTACACTGCAGCATTCCCAGGTCCCAGTCGCACAAACCTTCTGCGTATAAATAGGAGTTACATGTATGGACAGATTGAAAGACCTTTCCTCCCTCCCCATAGTGAAATTTACAGTGTAAATGAGCCAAGAGTAAAATAAATAATTAGAGTTTGGGTGTTTTTCATTTATAATAAACCAGTGTTTACTATTACATCTGTTATTTTTCTATCGGGCATTTAAAGATAAATGTCAGTTCTGAACTATAGTCACACTATATCAGATAATATAATGCTAACATCTAATTCCATCAGTTTGTGATAATAAAATGGTGATCAACATTTTCAAGTACATTAAAGTAAAAAAAATCAGGAGCACCCTATTTGAAGTAAAAAAATTACCATAGCAGTAATATGTGTGATGATACTTGTAATCCTGTATTTGTCTATGGGTGATATGCATGTTTCTGACAAATCTTCACATAAATTCTAGCACATAAATGACTTAATGGCACTGACACTGGCACTGACACTGACACTGATGTAGTGATGTAGTGACTTTCATCTATGATGAAATTATTTTCTCAGTGAATCAGTTTCACTTTAAATATCTGCTATATCATGTAATATCTAAGAGAGCATACACTTAGCAACATTACTGTAGGCAAAGCATATGTGTTGTTTTATTAACATTTTTAACAAGTACTCTGGTTGTCATTTCTTAAAAATAAGTGCATTTGCAGGCAAAAGGTTTTTCATTTTTTTCCTTCGTCCAAGATTCTTATGGAATCTGCAATAGCAATGAGATAAGAATACATGCTTTGCAAAACTGATGAATGTGTTCATGTTTTCCCAACGTAATGTTGTCCTCTAGGCATGAAAAGGTAGCTAATGCAAAGTGACAAGAATTGTCTCGCTCTATCTGAAAGAATACTTTAAAACAGCCACAGGTAATTGCAACAGATTAAGATTAAAGCATAAAAAATGAAATATTGAACACATTATATCTCTTTAAAAATACAAGAGATATAACTCAATATTTTTTCCAGTTATTTGTTGAGGCATTTATATTTTCTCTTGCTATGTGTAAAAATCTTTAGGATAGAATCCAGAGCAACCTGCAATTATTACATATGATTTTAGGTATTATAAAAATGCCCATTTTACTTAATTTGATATAAATCATCCCAAGAATATCAAACAACAATTAAGGTCTTTGTGAGACTAAGAAAACCAGAGGAAATGTGAGTGGAACTATAAGCTTATGTCTTAACTAATAGGCAGAAGGGCAGCACAAAATTCATCTCTGGATTCAAATTTCAGGAGAGAACACAAAGGCAAAATTTGGGGGATGTTCAGAGGCAGTAGTTTAGTTCTTCCTCATCTCAAATCAGGAAACCAAATTAATCTTTTTTTTCCAAAACTTATACCATGTAACTCCCCTCTTTAAATTCCTCCACTGGTTCCTTTTTACCTATCACATCAAGCTTAAGATACTTGTCTTTGCCATTAAGACTCCATACCTTAAGCTTTGTCTTATTTCTTATCACTTCCCATCTTGTTTCCCCTTCACTCCATCATTGATGCCAGACTCATCGCTTATTTTTTATTTTTCTTGCTTGCGGTTTTATCTTTGTGCCTTTTCCTATGCCATTCTCTATAACCTCCCTATCTCAGTGCACTGTCAGGGGAAGCATTTCAGATTGTGGTGGTGGTGGTGGGGATTAATTTTAACAGTAATTCTGGTGGCTACTTAGGCATTTGAAAACTCTAGGGATTTTTTGGCAGAAAACTTAGCAATTAGCTGACAGGAGCACTGTATCTAATTCCTATATAAAAGAAAGAAAATTAAATAAATATTAGACCCACTCAGCTCTAATACTTACATGTTCTGACATCTTGTGACAAGTCACTTAAGGTACACTGGTTAGGTTTAAAATTTTAATGTATATTTTTACTTTGTTACTAACTCTGCAGAGAGATAGAGACCCCGTCAGGACTCCTGGGTTCTATCTCAGATCTGTTATCTTAACCATCCTGCCTCTGTTTATATGCAAACTGCAATATAAGAATCATTGGCTGGGGTGGGGAAAATTATATTGATTTTGTCCAAATGGCATCTGGTGTTGACTAGATAAAAAGAGGACTTCAGTCTGATTTTTGTTCGCAAGTTTAAAATTCAGACAACTAAATACATATAGAAAGAGATACATTTACAAAACCTTTTCAAGTGACAGTTGCAATCAAGGAAAAACTCAGAAACTACCTTGCTCTATAAGTAATAAATAGTTGTTTTTATTAACAACTGACACTTCTGTAATTTAAGAATGGACAACAAAAGTGTTCATCTAAAGACTTGCTTTTAAAATCAAACAAAGGATTTCCTCCAAACTGGTGATCAGTCTGAGCTCAGAAAGGCCATGGCTATATTTGCAGATGTAGAGCGCTTTGGGTTAAACCAGCCTTCAGAGAGTGCACCAGGGAAAGCGTTCCAGTCTGTCCACACTGACAGCTGCAATTGCACTGTCGTGGCCACATTCGTGGCACTTGAAGTGGCATTTGGAGTGGTGCATTATGGGCAGCTATCCCACAGAACATCTTTTTCCATTCTGGTGCTATGGTTTGTGGGAAGGGGGCATGGAGTGCAGGGCATTCTGGGTCCTGTCCCAACACCCCATGATGCATTGCTTTGCATTCCAACAATCCCTGTGTTTCCGTCCACATTTGGTGCCATCTTTCAATGGTTTCTGTGCAGAGCACGCCTTTTCTTTCCTTTCGGTCTGCGGGAATGGAGCTCGAACTGCTCCGAAACATGTTGATGAATCTCACCAGCATGTCTCATTTGGCAGTCGAGTTACTGCTTAAGATCCAAAGTGATAGCGAGGAGTCTGACGATATCAAGTCGCGTAATGCATACAACACAAAATTGCTTGTCTCATTCAAGGACATTCTCTCCACCGTGGAACGCCACTTTTGGGCTCGGGAAACAAGCACTGATTGGTGAGATCACATCATCATACAAGTCTGGGATAACCAGCAGTGGCTGCAGAACTTTCAGATGAGAAAAGCCACTTTCATGGGACTGTTTGCTGAGCTTGCCCCCACCCTGCAGTGCAAGGCCATGAGATTGAGAGCTGCCCTGCTGATGGAGAAGCGGGTGGCTATTACAATCTGGAAGCTGGCAACTCCAGACAGCTACCGATCGGTTGCTAACCAGTTTAGAGTGGGAAATTCGATGGTTGGAATTGTGTTGATGCAAGTTTGCAGGGCCATTAATTGCATCCTGCTCAGAAGAACCATGACTCGGGTAACATGCATGACATGGCTGGCTTTGAACAAATGCTTTTCTCTAACTGCGGAGGGGTGATAGATTGGACACATATTCCTATTCTGGCACCAGCCCACCTAGCCTCTGAGTACGTTAACCAAAAGGTGCATTTCTCCATGGTTCTCCAGGCGCTTGTGGATCACCGTGGTCGTTTCATTGACATTAACACAGGCTGGCCCGGACGGGTACATGACACACGCATCTTTTGGAACACTGGCCTGTTCAAAAAGCTGCAAGCCAACTTACCAGAGGATCACCCATTGTGATCCTTGGAGACCCAGCTTATCCTTTAATGCCATGGCTCATGAAACCCTACACAGAGAGCCTACCCAGCATCCAGGAATGGCTCAACTGCAGTATAAGCCAGTGCTGAATGACTGTGGATTGTCCTTTTGGCAGTTTGAAGGGTCCCTGGCGCGCTCTTTATGGGAAGCTGGACTTGACTGAAGACAGCATCCCTGCAGTTATATCGCTATGCTGTACCCTCCATAATATTTGTGAAAGGAAGGCTGAAAGCTTCACTCAGGCATGGGCCTTGGAGGTTCAATAACTGGAGGCTGAATTTGGATAGCCAGAGAGCAGGGCTATTAGATAGGCCCAGCGTGGGGCTGCAAGGATTAGGGATGCCTTGAGGAAGCAATCTGAGGCTGAAAGCCGCTAGTAATGTCTGGTGCTCTGCACAGGAGTTAAGTGCAGTTTCTGTGTTTGGTACACTGACTTGCCGTGCTTGTTGCTTTCCTGGGCTAAGGTATATTTTGCTTTATGCACTAATAAAGTATGTTTTCAAAGTAAAAAAACCCTCCATTTATTGAAAAGAAAATTCATTTATTAAAAAAAAAGGTAACACAGAAATACCAAAAGGTCAAGGGGGTGGGGTGGGGACCGGTTCACTCATAGGCTTGAGTATGTCCTGATTTCATACTCTCTAATCCTGTCTGGAGTGCTGTGCACTGAGTGCTGCGCTTCAGGATGGCTATAAGACATGTTGAGGTGGGTTGAGTGCAGTGGATAAAAGTTGTAGTTTTTGTGGGTGGTGGTGAAGCTATGGGTGTAGGAGGCAGCTGGGGGCGTTAACAACCCAGATATTGGGGAAAATGGGTTGGAGGGGACATGGGGGCACAAGGGGAAGAGTTTGGGGACAAGGGCTGTGGTGGGGGGAGCACAGTAATGCTCCGCCTGCATGGTGATGAGTGCCTGGATAGAGTCCGCTTGGCGCTCCATTATGCTAATCAGCCATTCCACGCTTTGCTGCCGGTGCATTGTGTTTTCCTGGTGGATCCTCCTTTCACTCTCACTCCAATTCTCTGCCTTTCAATTCTCATTTACAGACTGTTGCGTGACTTCATGCAGCATGTCTTCTTTGCTTTCATAAGGCCTCTTCCTGAGTCTTCTCAGTCTGTCAGCTTGTGATAAAAATAATGGCTGAGATCTCCAGGTTGCACCTATACAGGCATAATGCAACACTTAACATAGTCAGCTTTGTACACACCAGACAGAGCAATGATTCCTCCACACTTAAGAAGGACAATCACAAAAAACATACTTTGCCTGTCCCACAGTGGGTGCACATGACCCACGGGAGCCCCAGAAATGGTGAGTAAGCATAGGGTCTATGGGGACTGATTGTTTCATGGCTGTACTGTCCTCTGGGTTTCTGTGCCTTGGGGAGAACCAACAGCTGCAAGGGGCACCTACACTGAACACTGTCCCAACATTCTCCACAGGAGTTCATCCTGGAAGATATCTTGCTGCTGAGGGTGACCAGGGAAGCAAGGAAGGGTCTTCTCCTACAATGCGGCTTCCGCCCTCGCCCATACGCAGCTTGCCTGTGTGCAGCAATGGTCCCCTGCCCCTCAAGGCACAGTGGCACGGATACGTCAGCTTGACTGGGACAAGAACCACGCTGGCTCTCTCAATAAACCTGCTCAGGCGCATTGCCCATGTTCTGGCTGAGACTTTTGAAGAGATCACTGATGCCGATTACTGCGATGTGATAGACCACATCAATGTGCTATTCCGCATCTAGGCATGCATGCAGCACTTACCCTCTTCGCCCAAAGAGCCCATACCTAAAAACTTCCTTCCCAAAAAGAAGGTAACTTCCCAGGAACCTCCTCTGTTATTTGTCCTTCCCCAAGCACTGGATGCCACAACTGGCTGCCTTCCTCCTGGCTCGAGAAGAGCTCCTGACTGCATGCATCTAGGGGTTCCAGGGTGTCTCCCCCCACCTCAGCACCATTGCTTGCACTTTCCTCCTCCTCCTCCTTCTCTTCCCCCGCCCCTTGCTGTCCATGGTGGTCATTGCAGTGGAGGTGGGATCGCCCCCAAGTATTGCGTCCAGCTCTTTATAGAATTTTCAGGTTGCGGGGACAACACTGGAGCGGCCATTTGCCTCGCGGGCTTTGTGGTAAACATTTCGCAGCTCCTTTACTTTAACCCGACACTGCACCACATCCCGGTTATAGCCCCTGTCCATCATGGCCCTTGATATGTGCCTGAAGGTATCATAATTCTTACGGCTGGAGCGCAGCTGGGACTGCACAGCTTCCTCCCCCAAAACACTGATGAGGTCCATCACCTCACCATTGCTTCATACTGGGGAACACCTGGTGTGTGGAGATGTGGGCACCTGGAAAGATGCACTGAGAACACTCCAAACCTGGCTGAGCAAACAGGAAGGGGATTTTCAAAATTCCCAGGGAATTTAAAGGACAGGTCTGAGGACAGGGCAGCAGAGTTAAAAAATGATGACCAGAGTGGCTAGAACAGGCATTGTGGGACACTTCTAGAGGCCAATCAGAGCCAATCAGAGATCATTAGGTGTCCACGCTGGCGCCACGGCACTCCAGTGAGAGTGTAACAAATGTTATTCCTCTCAGGGAGGTGGAGTACCAGGAGTGTTCCAGCCGTGGAGTCAGAGCACTCTACGTGCCTTGCTAGTGTGGACGGGGAGTGAGGAACAGTGCTCTTGGAGGCTTTATTGTGATATAACGTGCAACTGTAGCCAAGGCCAAAGTCTGTTTAGATTTAGATTAAATTCCTAAGGGGATGCATTTACATGTGTAAGCAGAGTCAGGATGAGCTCTACCCTGACATCTGGTGGTGAATTATGGCAAGTGTGGAAAAGAATTTCAGGGGCTGATCTTGTTTGCATAGGCACACCCACCCCACCAACCATGAGTCCACAGCAGCCCACAATGGTCACTTTGACAGCAGTGGGATCCCCAATTTCTCTGTTATTGGGGCAGGAGGAATAAAGTGTTGTTACCATGATTATGTGAATGAGGGACTATGAAACTGTTTTATGACAGAGGTTCTCACCATCAATGAAGTAGCACTCGCTAGACAAGGTACATGGGTTCCAAAACCCAGTGAATTGAGAGAATCTGGGGATAGGTATTTGTATCTGGTAGTGTGGGCCTCTTCTGTGAGCCTGAAACACCAATTGCACTGCCTCCTCCTCCTCTCTCCACTGTTGAATGCCAGAGCTAATTTTGATTCCATTAAGAATCTAGTTACAGGCTACTGAGCTGAATTCACTTTGGGCTAATGGTGCACCAGCACTGGGGCTCCCCTACTACAGGCTGAAATCACTAAAGAGCTAAAGTTACTAAGGGCTGAGATCACTGAGTGCTGTGATAACTAGTGGGGGAGCATAAAGCTATACTGCGGAGCAGAGCAGTTTGCGGGGACAGTTGGAGCGGCTCACGGGATGGCTGATGGACCAGAGCAGCTGGCAGAATGGAGCAGTTTGTGGGATGGTTGGAGCGGCCCACGGATCAAATGGAGCTGAGCAGTTTGTGGGGACAGCTGGAACGGCTCACAGGACGGCTGGTGGAGTGGAGCAGCTGGCAGAGCGGAGATGGGTAGTTTGCGGGGACGGCTGGAGGAGCTCACTGGATGGTTGGTGGAACAGAGCAGCTGGCAAAGCGGAGCAGTTTGCGGGATGGTTGGATCAGCCCACGGAGCAAGCGGAGCTGAGCAGTTTGCGGGGACACCTGGAGCAGCTCATAGGACGGCTGATGGAGTGGAGCAGCTGGCAGAGTGGAGCTGAGCAGTTTTCAGGGATGGATGGAGGAGCAGAGTGGAGTGGCTGGTAGAGCGGAGCAGTTCATGGTGAAGGCGGAAGCAGAACCCCACAGAGATGCAGGGCAGTCAGCCCTGGACCATGTAAGGTGCCCCTTAATACCCTGGGCCCCCCTTTCCACCCAGGCTGGGGGGTAAAACCCTGCAGATAGACTCTTGAACTCTGGGGCTGCACTGACCTGGGATGGAGACTTTTGGGCTGTGGGACTTTTGGGACTGTGGGTGATTCTTGGGTTGCTGGACTCAAGAGACATTTAAGGTGTTGGGCTTTGGGGTCTTGGGGTGAGTTTTGGGTTGCTGGACTCAAGAACCCAAGGGAAAGGACATGGCCCAATTTCCTGGGTTGGGTCTTTGCTCATGGTTTGGTCTATGAACTCTAGTTGAGGTGTTTTCCCAATTTAATGCTGATGTCATTTATCTCAAGTTATTAAACATTTTCTGCTACACCGAGACTTTGTGCTTGCGAGAGGGGAAGTATTGCCTCTTCGAGGTGCCCAGGGATGTGTGTAAGATTTTCCCAGGTCACTGGGTTGGGGCTGGAGCTGGTTTTGCATTACGTTGTAAGGAGGGGACCCCTATGTACTGAATCCAGCCCTTGCTGCTATCAATTCGGCCTGGCAGAAGGGTTACACATGCGCAAATAGCAGTTAGTGCCTAACTCTCACTGAATTTCAATGGAACTCTTTCATTTGTGCCTTTGCAAATCTCTCCTCTGTACAGGTTTATAGCTGCAAAGTTAACACATGCTTTCCTACAGTAGCATTAGTGAATATCATTATAATTAGAAACTTACAATGAAATCTTAATGAGAAACATGAGATAATACATCATCATCTAATATAATGACACCTGTTAGGATGTTAGAGCTCAAGTCATCAGTAGTGTACTTATGAATACTTATCTTCATTTTTATGGAATTTCTGTAATTTAACGGATGGCTGTAATCACTGAAAAGAATGAAGGAAATACCTGATTACATGCTGACCCTGAAGGAAGGTGCAGCATAATTCATGTGTCGAACAGGACAGGACCAGTGTACAGCAGGAACAAAAGATTTTTTCATTAATGAAACTGGATGCACCTGGATATTGAAACAGCAAAACAATTTTGTTATTTAATAACAATAATAGCCCTATGTGGAGGACATTTCTTCATTTGCAACTGGCTACACAGTATGATCTAACGGTGCTCCTCTGCTCTGATTTCTACTACTCTATAATCTCACTATATGTAGATGTGTTGGAAAGATTTTGCATGGATTTGGAAATATATTGTATATACATTAATCCAAGGATTCTTTTTAAATTGCAGATCAGAGACAGAACGAAAAATAATTACATAAGAACAAAGGTTACGGTGGGAGATAATTTCATAAAAGGCCTAACAAGATACCCTTTCATATGTCTTTATTTTCATGGAACTTCTGGGATGGATCTTTTTGTAAAGCAAGAATTTGGTCAAATATGTTCTATTTGTTTATTTAAAATATTTTTGTTTGCCCTAATTCATGAGATATAGCCAAGTGTCTAAGTAGTTGGCATGAGCTGCTAAAAGAGTTCATTTTCCCTGTTGAAAAAATAAAAGCATCCAGAACAGTTTTAGGGTTTTGGGTCCAGGGGAGGTGTTGGGGCCATGCCACTGAACCACAATAACAATCTAGCAGCCATAACATAAAAACATTCTCTTTCCCCACTTTTTCCTCCCATCCACCGATACACTTACCCCATTCTGCCTTACCCTTCCATCTCCCAGGATTGTTCCTTTCATCCTCTGATTCCTTGTCTATCTTTTCTTTTTTATAATTTTTCCCCTTATTATCTCCCCACCAATTCTTTCTTGTCTTTGCCCATGGTTAATCCTTTACTTTTTCAAAGATTTTTGCTACTATTAGGGAACTGTCACTAGTGTTGAGGTCTTTGCTGTGATGAGAGCAATTCAGAAGGATTTCTAGTAATGAAAACTCCCTGTAGCAGAGTGGGCAGCCACTCCTGTCTGGAAGGGCTTAAAACAGCCCTGAGAGAGCTGGGACAGGGAGAAAAGCTGTGCTGATAGGGAAGCAGCTGCAGCTGGGTCCATGCCCCAAACAAACTCAGCTGGCCCTATAAAGGCCAGAGAAGCCAGGAGCAGACAGACTCTCTCTCTGCCTTTAGAAAGAGAAGGGCCTGGCTGCTGGGAAGTGTACCCAAGATGGAGCAGGGCTGGGGGAAGGCAAGAGGAGCTGGGGAGCTCTGGCCTGGAAACCCCCCAGGCTGCCAGCCTAGTGCAAAGCCAAAAGGTACTGGAGTTGCAGAGGGTAGCCCATGGGTGGGCAGAGGCAGCAGGCCCAAATCCTCCTTGCAAGGTGGGGATAGGGTGGTGGAGGCTCCCTGGGGAGGGGAGACCCACCAAAACTGTAGGGGTACTGCGAGGGGCAGAACCCCAGTGGAAAGGGCAGGGGCGGCTCTAGGCACCAGTGCTCCAAGCACATGCCTGGGGGGGCAAACCACGGGGGGCGCATTGCCGGTCGCCGCTAGGGTGGCAGGCAGGGTGCTTTTGGCGGCATGCCTGCTGAGGGTCCGCTGGTCCCACGGCTTCGGCGGACCTCCCGCAGGCATGTGTCTGGGAGGTCCGCCGAAGCCACGGGACCAGTGGACCCTCCATGCTTGGGACGGCAAAATGTCTATAGCCACCCCTGGAAAAGGGGCACCGGGGTCCAGGAGGGACGCAAGGGCCTGGAAAAGTGAGACAAGGGTCTGCAGAGGGCACTCCAAGGCTGTGAAAGAGCTAATTCCCAGGACGACAGCAGGAGGCATCGCAGGGGTGAGTCCCACAGGCTACACTACCCTTGAGGCTTTGAGTTATCAGCCATTCCTAAGTTTATAGTTTGACCTTAGGGAACAATCAATATATATTAAAAAACTGTCTGTATTAAAGGAGAGAAAGAGTGAGCTTGCAACATGACCTGATTAGTTAATTTTCCTGCTGTCACTACTGCTATCCCAATTCTTACCAGTCAGTGGAACAGGAGAATATTAGCTTTAGCAGAAAGACAGATAATAATGCAGACTTTGTCTACACTACAGTTTTGTTGACAAAACAGTAGAGGTGTTCACCCAATGATACTTCTCCCACCGGTTTAACTCACCTGCTATGTTAACATAACAAAACCACATTGATGAGCCGCACAAAGCATTTTGCAATGCTATTAGAGTCATGCATCATGCATGTAGACACTACGCTTGCTTGTGTCAACCTAATTGGCCTCCAGGAAGTGTTCCACAATGCCCACCATGACCGCTCTGGTCAGCAATTTGAACTCTGCTGCCCTGCAGGTACACAGGCTTGTGCCCCTTCTCCATTTAAAGGCCTGGGGAATTTTGAAATTCCTCTTCCTATATGCTTGGCTTGGACTGTTCACACAGCATCTTTGCAGCTGACCATGTCAGCTTTCTGCAACATACACACTCCCACATGGAGTACACCAGAACTGCTGAATCTGCTGGATCTGTGAGGAGAGAAGGATAGTCACAGCTTTTCTCAATCCCTAGGAACTTTGATATCTACAGGCAGATTGCTCGAAGTATGCAGAAGAAGGGACATGAAAGGGACATGCTGGGCTAAAATTAAGGATCTGAAGCAGACATGCCTGGAGGCAAAGGAGGGCAACCATCGCTCTGCTGCAGTGCTGAAAACATGCAGCTTCTATGGGGAGCTGCATGTCTTCCTAGGCGATGACCCCACCATCACTGCCAAGAGCCCCATGGATATTTTAGGGGGAGTAGAGGCAGTGGTCAATGGAGTCAACCCTGAGGAAAAAGTGGTGGAGCTGGAGGAGGATGTGAGACATGCAATAGGGTTGTCTGGTGGTATGGTGAGGTAGAACCTATTTTCGACTGCAGAGGGGTCTAGCCAGCCCCAGCACTCTGTCTCTGGCACTCATAAAGCAGGAGAACCAAGCTTTGATAAGCATGCATTTTGCTTTGATACAGCACAGTGACAGGTGATTGAGGTCTCATTTACTTTTTTATATGGTAGAGGAGGGATAAGAGAACCAATGGAGCTACACAGTAGGGAAAACTTTGTTAATGTACGCTGGAATGACCAGGGACACCTCCCTAGAGATCTTTAAGAAACTTTCACATAAGTACTCAGCAACCCTTTGCTGAAGGTTCTTTGGCAGAGCTGCCTTGTTTCTGCCCCCGCTGTAGGAAACTTTGCCATGCCAACCAGCAATTATTTCTGTAGGAATCAAAGCAGCACACAGGCAAGCAGCATACACAAAATACATAAAAGGTTGGCATACGGACTTAGGCCAGGTCTACACTACGCCTTTAAATCGGTTTAATGGCAGATAAATCGATTTAAGGCTGTACCCGTTCACACGATGTTCTCATTTATATCGATATAAAGGGCTCAGTACCCCCCCTCCCTCCTGATGAGCATCATTTTTCGAGTCATCTGGTCTTCCCGTTACTGCTTGCACGCAGTGTTGTGTATCTTGGAGTTTATTTTTTTTCAAACGCTTTGGCATTTTCCTGTTTCTGTACGGAGCTCTGATTCAACAGATTTTTCCCAATACAGCGGATCAGATCTAGTTATTTCCCGTAAGGTCCATGGCTGGAGCTAATTTTTTTGCATTTTGGACTGCATCGCCACCCGTGCTGTCAGAGATCGACGCTGGAAAGCCAGTGGAAATGTAATTCAAGTTTGCGGGGCTTTTCCTGGTTTTTACATGCCCGCTGCATCCGAGTTCAGATTGCGGCCAGAGCGGTCAGTGGTCACTTGTGGGATACCTCTCGGAGGCCTAATAATGTCGATTTCGTCCCATAACCGTAATCCGGTTGTTAATATCGAATTTAGCGTACTCCTCTCGTCGGGTGAGAGTACAGAAATCGAATTTAAAGAGCC
>NC_133769.1:192497554-192543548 GCF_003597395.2 Chelonoidis abingdonii
CAGGCTTCACACAGACACAGCTGGTGGCTTGCAGGTTAGAGGCTAAATCTCGGGAATCACATGTATTTCTAATATAAACCTTTAGTTATAAAGTATCAATTAACAATAAATCATTTTTAACAATAAATCATTTTTATATAACCCATGTTTAATATAAACCTTCTTTAATATCCCTACACAAAACACGGCAGTCTGAGCACATGAATGCACTGCTCCCTGTGCAGCAGAGACAGAACACCATTCCATGCCCTTCCAAACTCCCCCAAAACATTTCTCGCATTCTCACACGTTCCCATTCCATCATAGAACTCCTGGGAATCTACCCCCTAGAGACTGGTATCATGATGAAAGCTGGAGTTATACACAGCTGTGAAAATCTGAATGGAGAGACTGCTCCTCATTGCCATGTCCCCAGTTATTAAAAATAAATAAATAAATAAACATGTATTTAATCCTATAATTAAAGTTTAGTATTTGAAACAATACAAGCCAATACAAACCTTTGTGTCATGCACATGGTAGTTGCTTCTAAAATTCAAACACCATGGCTATAGGCAGGAATATTTTCTCACTACAATTAAAGCTCAAGGAAGCAATCATTATAGGGGTCATTTAAGGCAGCAATTAAACATTGTCTGACTGAATGCATCACATGATGACACACTACTGGCGGGTCAGGCCAGTTTGTTTACCTGCCGCTTCTGGAGGTTAGGGGACCGCGGTGCCCACTGTCAGTGGTTCACTGTACCAGACCAATGGGGGCTGCAGGAAGTGACGCGGGCGAGGGATGTGCTGGCTGAGGCTTCCCGTCGCCCCCATTGGCCTGGAGCGGCAAACCGCGGCCAGTGGGAGCCGCGATCGGCTGAACCTGCCAACGCGACAGGTAAACAAACTGGCCTGGGCCACCAGGGTGCTTACCCTGGCAAGCCACAAGCCAGAGGTTGTCGGTCCCTGGTGTAGACAAAGCCTTAGTTCTGGCCCTGCAGGCAACATTGGTGTTGTACAACCAAGTAGTTACTGCCTCTCTGTGTAGCTTCCTCTGCTGACCCAACCTTCTCTTCTCCTCAGTCTTGACCCAGCTTTTCTCCTTGACAATCTGCATGTTTCTCAATTCACTAGGAACCCATCTGGAGGAAGAGGAACTGGCTTTCACAAATCCAGCCACCTGCTTCTCCTGTTCCAGCAGCAACTAGCAGTGAGGTCTCTCTCAAGGCCACCCAACTGCCTTCCCTTCCCCTTGGAGTTTCTAAAGCAGCATCAGCAGAAATAGGTAAGGTTTGTATAACTGACAGTTCAATTTTCCAAATATTCTGAATTTTTATGAGTCCCTTTTAATTGGGTCATTTTAGTCAACTAGGAGTTATTTACATCAGATATAAATCCCATACTCCTACAATATTTTTGGTATTATTGATAAATATTACTTTTGCTAATATTTTTAGTCCAACACTCCCTTGCAGGATAGATTTAATAACAGGTTTTTTTCTCCCCAAGATTTTTCCCTCTGACATTCTGATTCCCCTTTCCTGAGTGATTAAATATGTTATTATTTTCTGGATTTTATTTGACAATCCAACATAGGACTAACAGAAATAAGCTCTTTCTACTTAGGGAAAGAGTTGGATACAGTCTCAGATATGAACATCTATTATTAGCTTGCTAATCTAAGAATCCTTTATTAATGCCATATGAATGGGGAAAAGAAATTTTTGCAAGGGGGCTGATCACAGCAGAAGTTTTAATAGATTAGCCTGCCTCTCACACAGGATGCCTAACCTAAATAACTATCTGTTGAGGCATTAAAAGGGGCAAGAGCTGTGTGAAAGGAGTAGAAACCTTTTCTTGGGGAAGCTGGTTTGATTTTGGTGTATAGGTGTATCAGGAACAGGGTAGACAATTTTTAATGACAAAAAAGGTGATTAATTCTAGAGGTTAAAAAATATCCCCTTTGTAAAGTAGGACAGAGTTGAAAGTGAGAAAGGATAATTTGGTGGTTAGGTCACTATTCTGGAACTAAAGCTACATCATTTCAATTCCGCTATCTGCTTCTCGTGTGGAAACCAAGAATTTCTTATATGAATCTGCTACATAGCCTCCTTGTCACTCTGCCTGCAGTAGGTATTGTTTACTGATATGGCCCTTTCTACTTTAATATCTGAGCACCTGCCAGCCTTTTACGTATTTATACTCACAACACTCTTTAAGTAGGGAAGTGCTATTATCCTCATTTTTAATATGTAATGGTAACAAAACTTACTATAATGCCAATGAGAGCAGCTCAAACACACACACACATCAAAACAATTTTTTTCCCAAAAAAAGTCATTGAATTTCAGTGGGGTGCAAAACCTTTCCTTTTTTATATTCTCTTCCTCACCACATTTTCTAGTGGAAATGTAAAAATGAGAATTTTCCACAAACAGATTTGTCTTAGTGAGAAGGCTAATTTAATTTGAAAAAAAAAATATTTAAATTTTAAAAAAATTGCAACCAACTCTAAATCTAATGTTTGCACCCTGAATGAAAAGCAAGGCATAATGTCCCTGCAATAGATTTAAAAGTCAAAGGGTGTGAGTCTCCATTGTCCATTTGTGATCATATACACTATTGCAAAGTGAGAGTAAAATGCTGCCATTCTGATCTAATTAGGTCCTGATTTGTTAGCATGTTAAAGTCACTTTGCTCTGGTATAAATGATTACACAAGATCCAAGTAAATGGAGAATCAGGCCAATAGGGCTTAATTCATCATTGCCCTGTGGCACCTTTATGCCACATATGGGGACACAAATGGGGACACATAGTAGCTATGGCCAGAATCAGGAGACATGGCCAGGGCATCCTTTCTCCTCAATGATTCCCTATTGCAGGATTGTGTACTCGGGAAGTTAGTGCACAACAAGCTAGGGTATGAATTTACAGCACAGCAGCTATTCTTCACAAACTCTCTGTGTGGACACTCTGACTGTGAACCAAAAATGCCTTGGTATGTGTTAGCTTTATACACTTCAAAGTGTGCTTAGCTAAAGTGCCCAACAACACTCTTAGGGCTCGTCTAAACTGCACTTTTTACAGCAGCATGTAGAGTACATACACTGCACACATTCCTGTCAGGGATTGTGTCTCAGCCTTAGCTGGTCTATGGAGTCTAGTGAAAGGTGTTTATGGGATACAAGCCACAAACATGTGTAGTATGTATAGGTATCCTGCTGGCAGTCTCATTAGAGAAACCAGATAATAAATAGGAATTGAGGCTGAACTACTTTCATCGTCAGAGGTAGTCTTCTTAGTGCAGGACTGAGGTGCACTTGTGGTGAAGCATGAGGAAGTTTCCTCCCATGTTTGTTCATTTGTCCATATTCTACATGGTGTAAGGATAAATAGATACATATAGTCAAGACTGAAGTCAATCTAGCACTGTTTGATAGCACTTAAAAGATTTCTGGAATAACCAATTTTCTTATAATTGCATTCAACTGGCATGTTACATAAATAAAACTTTGTTATGCATCAATTAATGCTACTTATCAGTTCCCAAACCCAAAGAAAATGAGCTGTTCAGATGCCCTTACAGAGGTCCACTGCCATAAAATCTTTCATTACTCACTATCACTTCCTCCCATCCTCCATAAAAATGTTTGTCATTCCAAAGGACTCAGAATTCTTTACATCCCTGTACAATACAGCACTGAAGTGTAGCCAACCTTGGGATAGAAGGCAACTGGCACACAGACAGTGAGCTGTTCCATGACAAAGGGTTGAGGAAGAAAGATTTTGGTCAAGGAAGTTAGGGCATAGTTCTTCTCTTACAGATATTGTTAACAGGTCTTTAATGTCCACACAAAGCAACCAAGCTACTAATTTCTGAAGATCCTGTTTGACAGACCCACATGCAGTTAATTGCATGGAACCTGTGAACAATATGTCAATAGATCTCTTTTCAATACAATAAAATAGGAATTATAGGAATTATATATTACAGAGGTAGGCAACCTCTGGCACACAGCTCACCAGAGTAAGCACCCTGGCGGGCCGGGCCAGTTTACCTGCCGCGTTGGCAGGTTCAGCTGATCACGGCTCCCACTGGATGCAGTTCGCCGTCCCACGCCAATGAGGGTGGCAGGAAGTGGCACAGGCCGAGGGATGTGCTGGCTGCGGCTTTCCGATGCCCCCATTGGCCTGGGATGGTGAACCACGGCCAGTGGGAGCCACGATTGGCTGAACTTGCCTTCACGGCAGGAAAACAAACTGGCCCAGCCTGCCAGGGTACATACCCTGGCGAGCTGCGTGCCAGAGGTTGCTGATCCCTGATATATTATATAATTATATAATCTTAGGAATGATATATTATATAATTATAATTATAGCCTAGGACCAATCCTATTCAACTTATTCATAAATGATCTGGAGAAAGGAGTAAACAGTGAGGTGATAATGTTTGCAGATGATACCAAACTGATCAAGATAGTTAAAACCATAGCTGACTGAGAAGGACTTCAGAAAGATCTCACAAAACTAAGTAATTGGGCAACAAAATGGCAAATGAAATTTAATGTGGATAAATGTAAGGTAATGCACATTGGAAAAAATAACCCCAACTATACATACAATGGGGGCTAATTTGGCTACAACTAATCAGGAAAGAAATCTTGGAGTTATCATGGATAGTTCTCTGAAGACATCCATGCAGTGTGCAGCGGCAGTCAAAAAAACGAACAGGATGTTAGGAATCATTAAAAAGGGGATAGAGAATAAGACGAAGAATATCTTATTGCCCTTACATAAATCCATGGTACGCTCACATCCTGAATTCTGTGTACAGATGCGGTCTCCTCATCTCAAAAAAGATATACTAGCGTTAGAAAAAGTTCAGAGAAGGGCAACTAAAATGATTAGGGGTTTGGAACGGGGTGCCATATGAGGAGAGATTAAAGAGGCTAGGACTTTTCAGCTTGGAAAAGAGGAGACTAAGGGGGGATAGGTTTATAAAATCATGCGTGGTATGGAGAAAGTGAATAAGGAAAAGTTATTTACTTGATCCCATAATATAAGAACTAGGGGCCACCAATAACTTAATAATTATAGCAGAGCTTTATAAAAGAATAAAGGAAGATTCTATCACATGATCAGCTTGATCTGGCGGTCAACCGTGGTAGACCTCTTGTGCTTCTTGGACGAGATTGTGAAGGCTGGGAATATAATGGGTTTTTTAAAAAGAGACTAGATAAATTCATGGAGGTTAATCTATTCTGGCTATTGTTAGGATGGGTAAGGATGGTTCCCAGACTCTGTTTTGTCTCAACAGTGGGTGAGATGGCTGGAGAGAGAGAGATCATTGGCTCTTTACTGTGAGGTTCCACTCCTTTGGGCAACTGGCATTGGCCGCTGTTGGTAGACAGGATACTGGGCTGGATGGACCTTTGGACTGACCCAGTATGGTCGTTCTTATGTTCTTAGTGTTTTATAAACATAATTTTAACAGTACAAATAAGGAGCTGTTTCAGTCTCATATAAATTGTGTTGTGGGGGAATAGGAAATACGTATTCAGCCAGTTTTTTTATAAAATGAACTTTATGTACCAGCTTGAGTATAATGGCTCTTGAGCATAAATATTCTTATTTGTTGTGTAATTAGCTACAGAAATGCTTTAACATACTCCACTACAAAGTGCAGAAAAAATATATAATCATTTTGGAAACTTATTTTATTATTATGTTATAGGTAGAGATAGGTGAGTGATTTATAGTGAACTATTTACTCAATAAATTTTGTCTTCCCCCCTTCTATTTTTTGCAAATGCCTGTGGAGACATGATGAATTTTTCAAACATTTGATATCATTTGCCATATAATTTCAACAAATTACTCTTTGTCTGCTAATAGTCCCGGAGCAGGTTTTTGTTACTATTCAATATTTAAACATAGATTTGAGAACTTGTTATTGTTCATTGAACAATGTACATAAAATGCCATGTGATATTATTCTGTACCCTGTTTGGATAGGCGGGAACCCTTTGTCTTTGGATTTCTGGTGTGAACATTCTCATTTGCAAAGTTCCAACTTCATGTGCCATTAATATTCTCTGATATTTGCTTAAAATTAATTGCTTTTGCTAACATTCCTGTTAACATTCTTGTTTGCTACTATATTCCTGCATGTTCTTCTCCTGCCCAGCCAGATGGATTAGATTTCCCTGTCTTCCTAGCAAGCTGCCTTGATGGCCTCAGGTTTCCCCAGGAGACAGCCCAACAAACAGGAGCAAAAACAGCTGGTATCACGGAACTTTGCTGTCTCAGGAGCTCACATGGCAGCACTAAGACCTAACTTGCATGCCTGTCTTTACTCACGAGTAGTTACACGTACTTCAGTGGGACAATTCACATACACATTCTTAACTTTATGTATACACATTCTTTTGTAGGCTTGAGGCCTTAGACTGTAGTGTCTTTAGGACAGGGACAATCTGATTCTAAGATTGTATGGTGTCCCATGCTATGTGGGTTCAATCCTGAATCTAGCCTGTAGGCACTATCTCAATACAATAAATAATCGCGTAAAGAGGGCAAACCCCAAAGCAACCCAAATAAAGTCTAAACAAATCTATTAACAAATGCAAAAAAAAAAAAAAATTGCTGAAAACTGTTTGTAGCATTAGCCCATCTGTAGATATAAGCTATTTATATTGTAAGCTGTATAGGGCAGGGACCATCTTTCTGTTTGTGATTCTACAGCATCTAGCCCAAATGGGTCCTGACTGGGGATCCTAGATGCTATCTCAAAAAACAAATATTAAAAAATAAAAATAATATTGTTCCATATTCACATAGCTTCCAAAACATTCCAGAGAGCACAAAAATCCTCCCCCATATCTTTCTTGTATTAATTTACTTTTGTAAAACTTAAAAATAAGTTGAATGAACCTTAGAGCATTAGTAATAAAACAAGTTCACCATCAGAAGTAGACCTTGTGGTGTCCTAATTCAAATATTGATATCCATGCCCCATTGTCTCTAAATGAAACTTTGTGTGCAAAAATTGAAGGGCTAGAATGAACACTTCAAGTAGTGAAAGCCTGAGAGTCTGGCTGGTATGTATTTGAAAAGTTGTATATTCATTTTTCACTAGCCAATTTCATTGGTGCCACATGGAGCACACTGAGGTTGATCCTGTAGGGTGCTGACCTCAGTGAAGATAATGGAAATTTAAGATGCTCAGCACTTTCATATGTCACTGAGGACCTTGAAGGATTTGACCTTAAATGAGGGGCTTAAGATTTTTCACTATTTTTTGCCCTTTTCAATGTAATCTATGTTTTCATTTGAAAAAATGAAAGTTTTCTTAATTTAAACAGCCTTCTCTATATAAGTCAATATTCAACTTGATGCAAAAATGAAATGTATAGGCTGCTGCGTCCAGAGGAAGTTTTAGAGTGTTGTGCAGTTTCGAAGTGGATAAATGACACATAGAAACTGTGCAAGAGTTAATGTAGCGGACATCTGGAAAAACTAGCTTTCTCCCTCATCGAAAGAAAAGTCCCAAATCCATACAAAGTTTTTAAGGTTTTGGGGTGAATGTGCACCTGCATATTTGCACTAATATGTATTCACAACAGTTTCTTTCTCAAACATTTTTGCAAACAAATATATGCTTGTATAAATGTTTGCAGAACGTTAATGAAAGGGGTCATTTTGTTATAAGTACCAAGGGATCTCCAATCACCACACAGAACAAACAAGATCTCAGTTTCCAGCAAGGGACATTATAAGAGCAAGAAGAAAAGCAGGTATGTCCATCATAATAAAAGTCCTTAGTAGATCTGTTGAATCCACTTCATAAGCAGCCATAGGCCATTAGTCTCCCTCTGATACCATTACTCACTGATTGAAAACACTGGAAGGACTCTGAAAACACTGGAATAAATTGCCTAGGGAGGTTGTGGAATCTCCATCTCTGGAGATATTTAAGAGTAGGTTAGATAAATGTCTATCAGGGATGGTCTAGACAGTATTTGGTCCTGCCATGAGGGCAGGGGACTGGACTGGACTCGATGCTTCTCGAGGTCCCTTCCAGTCCTAGAGTCTACGAAAAGCTGGCCAACTCAAGCCTGATTGGAAATACGTGATGAGACACTGGCAGTGACAAGGAGTGTTCCCTAGAGTCTGAGCTTCTCAGAGCAGGGACAGTAAATCTTGAATGTTTAGAAAATATTCAGTGATACTATTAATGAAAAATAACAAGTTTCTGGGTGCAAAATTAAGGCAACAAGAGGGGAGGAGGACCCATTCACCAATATCTAGGAAAAGCTTATAATTCCAGATGAGTAAATTTACAAAAATAAATGGGTGAAAGAAATCTCTAAATTATGGCACATATTTAGCTGAAGTCATCCAGGACCACGACGTTAGACCACATGCCAAGGGACTCATGTTCAGATAATTACTATTGATTCTGATGTAAATTTTCATTCTTTGCGGGCATTACACGGCACTTAACAATATAATTATCAGATAATAGCTGCCTACTAACATTCTGGGCCTGTATCATCCCTGGTGTATCTCTAATACATGAGTCTAAGTTTCCATGTTTACCTTTAGAAATGTCATTTGCTCTCAGTGTTCATACTAGCTTATCAATGTATAAAATGCATTCTGAATAAATACTAGAAGAAAAACTGCTTACACCTTGAAATAGAGTAAGTGCCACTGGAAAACTGCAGTACAAAATAACACAAATTTCAGGGATTTTTAAGGTCTTTCTTCATTTTTACAGTAAAAAGTTCTATTGCCTTAATGATAATATTTATTTACCAAAGCTTTCTAGTTTTAGTCTATTTAAGATTCCAAAGCAATCTGATGGTATTTACATAGATTTTAAACAACACTGTCTTCTCTCCTGCAAGACCTAATGCAAGATAACATAAATTAACTTCAGAAAAGAAAAATCATGGAGCACGCAATGCCCTAAGGTGTCTGATACTGCAGTCAAATCAGCTCCAGGATAGCAATGGGAATACTGAACCCAAAATACAAGTCTTAGCAGGTAAATAGAAATAAAAGAAGATTATCAAATATTTTGTTTTTAAATGTCATTTTTTACATGTACAAATATAGGGCCTAATTCTGTAACCATTTCCCATGTCCCAGTGAGCTTACTCACATGAGTACAATAGCAGGTGTGACAGGGTCAGGCCAGATGGCTACCAGAGAGTGGTCGAAGGTAGATACATTAGCTCCAGGTTAAGCAGGTCCCTTTTCCCTGGGTAAGATAACAGGGACTATTCCAGAATGCTCAGGAACTTTCTAGAACTAATTAAGACAGACAGGCTAATTAGGACACCTGCAGCCAATTGGGAAGTTACTAGAATTAATTAAGGTGAATCAGGACACCTGGTATAAAAAGGCTCTCACTCCAGTTAGTGAGGTGTGCATAAGGAGCTGGGTGTGAGAGGATGTGCTGCTGGGGAACTGAGGAGAACAAGTGTTAACAGACATCAGGAGGAAGGTGCTGTGGTGATGACAAAGAAGGTGTTGGGAGGAGGCCATGTGGAAGTAGCCCAGGGAGTTGTAACTGCTGGCCACTGTACCAAGAGGCACTCTAGACAGCTGCAGTCCACAGGGCCCTGGGCTGGAACCTGGGCTAGAGGGCGGGCCCGAGTCCCCCCCCGCAACTCCTGATCCAACACAGGAAGATCTCTCAGGCTAGCAAAATCCACAATAAGTGCAGGACCTACCAAGGTAGAGGAGGAAATTTATCACAACTGGTGTTTGAAGTGGGACTCGATGTGCACAGCGCGGTGGAAGAAGGACGGTGAAAAAAAAGGCGGGGAAAGAGGGTTTATTTTTTTCACCAAAATGGATGACATAGTGCGGGCACTGATATAAGCCATGGCTGCCCAGTAGGAGGCAATGCGGCTGCAGCAAGAGACTAATCACCCACTGATGGACCAGGCTGCTCAAGACCGAGCTATATTGCGGGAACTGGTAAACCAGGCAAAGACTCTTACAGAGCGGAACCTTGGCCATGATGGGATGTAGATCATAGGGGCCAGCCATTGGTTGCAGAAAATGACACGGGAGGATGACATAGAGGCATACCTTCTGGCCTTTGAGAGGACAGCCCTATGGGAGGCCTGGCCTCGAGATCAGTGGTCTGGCATCCTTGCCCCATTTCTCTGTGGGGAGGCCCAGAAGGCCTACCATTATCTGCCTGAAGAGGCTGCAGCAGACTACCCCCAGCTGAAAGCAGAGATCCTGGCCAGATCTGGGATAATGATCGCAGTGTGGGTACAGTGGTATCACGAGTAGAGGTACCAGGAAGACAAAACCCCACAGTCCCATTTGTATGACCTCATCCATCTTGCACGAAAGTAGTTGCGAATGGAGTCCCCGAGTCCAGAAGAGATACTAGAGTTTCTGGTCATTGACCGATATATGAGGGGACTACCGCCAGACCTTTGTGCCTGGGTAAGCCAGAACGAACCTTCCACCTATGACGAGGTTGTCGCCTTGGTAAAGAGACGAAGGACAGTGAGGGAGCTGACCTGACCAGTTAAGGAAGAGGCACCCCGAGTTAAACTAGCAGCACTAAGCCCTAAAGCTCAAGTGACTGGGCGACCAGGAGGACCCAGATGGAAAAAGAGAAGGACTGAAGGCCCACCAGAGGCCACAAAGAGTCGGAGTGCTGAGGGAGAAGAGGGCCGTGATGTTAGACTGCCCAAACCAAGAGACCACGGAACTCCTAGGGCTCCATACAGATATTATGCCTGCAGGGAGTGGGTACACATAGCTGCACAGTGTCCCAATGCTGAGGAGCCTATGCAGTGTAACCTGGGAACTGGGAGGACCCATGCTCCCTAATCCACCTTGTGGGGGTCTCACTAACCCCACATATGTACCAGACCAGTGAAACTAAATGGGGTAGAGACCACGGCACTGGTTGATTCCAGAAGTCCTATCACACTTATCTCATGGAAGCTTGTGAAGCGTAATCAGCTGCTGCAGGCTAAACATACGGGGATAGCATGTATCCATGGGACAGTTAGTTACTACCCCACCATCCCAGTAAAAATTGAGATCCAAGGGAATGCTGCTGAGGTAGCAACAGGTGTAGTCTCTAAACTCCCATACCCAATGCTCACAGAGACGGACTTCCTAGGGTTTGGAGACTTACTCCCAGCAGGGGCATTTGAGAAAGAGGAGATCCCTGAAATTAGTGAGGCATCCACAGCGGACTGTCAACCCCCAATCTTCTCTGAAATATTCCCAGATTTGTTCTCCACTCACAGACAGGGTAGAAAGACAAAAAGGGAGAGAAGGGCAGCTAAGGTCTTGAGAACCCTGATGCTGACTCTAAGCCAGGGGGTAGGCGGACCCAGGCAGGTGAAAAGGAGGCCACCCAGGAGGGAGAAGCACCCACGTCTGACCCCCACCCTAATGCCTCTGAACCAGTAGAGGCAACAGAGACTGGGCCCCTAGATCTCAGGCAGATTAGCCCCAAGAAAGGATATTTTGGACGGGACCAGGCAGAAGACCCAAGGTATGACAACATCAGGAAGGAGGTGACCGAAATAGATGGGGTTCCAGTGGAAGGGAAAACCAAGGGGACAGGACCTTACTTCATAATGAAGAAGGATCTCTTATACCGGGTTGCACCAGTACAGGGGCAGAAGGTACAACAGATCCTAGTACCTCAAAAACACCAGACACAGTCTTAAGTCTTGCCCATAGTCATCTTTTGGGAGGGCATTTGGGGGTAGAGAAGACCCTGGCACGGGTCCTATGATGGTTCTTCTGGCCAGGAGTACATGAAGAAGTGCAGAGTAACTGTGCATCCTGCTGACAGTGTCAGCTGTATAGTCTCCGTTCCCACTTGAGGGCACGTTTAGTACCCCTTCCCATCATAGAGGTCCCCTTTGAGCGAATAGCCATGGACCTACTGGGACCCCTGGAGAAGACAGCTCGGGGCCACCAATATATACTTGTTGTTTTGGAGTATGCTACTCGCTACCCAGAAGCTGTCTGCCTGCAGAACACAACCTCTAAAATGATAGCCAAAGAGCTGGTGGGGATCTTTGCCTGAGTGAGGCTTCCGAAAGCGATATTAACAGACCAAGGAACCCCATTTATGTCGATGCTAATGAAGGACCTCTGCACGCTGCTCAATATACATATCCTGAGAACTTCAGTCTATCATCTGCAGACTGATGGGTTGGTAGAAAGGTTTAACCGAACCCTCAAGGCTATGATAAGGAAGGGGGTAAGTCGGGACGAGAAGGACTGGGACACCCTACTATCTTACCTTATGTTCCCTATCTGGGAGGTACCTCAGGCCTCAACTGGATTCTCCCACTTTGACCTGTTATATGGGCGCAACCCCCGAGGCATCCTGGACCTAACCAAGGAAATTTGGGAGGAGGAACCCCAGTGAGGGGAAGCACATAATAGAGCATGTGCTACAGATTAGGGACTGGATAGCCCAGGTCACTCCCATAGTGAGGGAGCACCTCGAGAAGGCCCAAGAGGCCCAGAGAAACTACTACAACCATCAAGCCAAGGTTCGTCAGTTTCAGCCCAGTGATTGAGTAACGGTACTGGTACTCACAGCCAAAACTAAGCTGTTGGCCCAATGGCAAGGGCCCTTTGAAATAGTTGAACCCATAGGGGAAGTAAATTACAAGGTGCGACAACCGAGATGTTAAAAACTAGAACAGATATATCATGTCAACCTTCTGAAACCCTGGCATACTCAAAAGGCAGGAACAGTGGTTCAGGAAGACCTGCACCCAGGGAACAAAAACCCTGAACAGGTGAGGGTGTTCCTGATCTAATGAGAGTCCAGAGGAAAGAGGTAACTGAGATGATCGCCCAATATCAAGACGTATTCGCAACAAAGCGAGGTCGCACAACTAGGACATATCACCACATCATCAATAACCCTATGAGACCCTACCGGGTGCCAGCAGCCTAAAGGGAGAAAATAAAAGTGGAAGTCAGGAAAATGCTGGAGATGGGGATTAATGAAGAATCTCACAGTGAATGGTCCAGCCCAATAGTGTTGGTGCCCAAACCTGATGGCACCACAAAGTTCTGCAATGACTTCCATCGACTAAATGAGATATCCCAGTTTGATGCCTACCCTATACCTCGCATAGACGAATTAGTGGACCATCTGGGGAATGACCGGTACTTAACGACCCTAGACTTGATACTGGCAGATTCCCCTAGCCAAAGATGCAAAGGAGAAGACAGCGTTCGCTACACCAGAGGGTCTTTTCCAGTATACTGTCCTTCCTTTTGGACTACATGGAACCCCAGCTACCTTTCAGCACCTCATCGACAAGTTATTACACCTCCATGCCAGCTAAGCTGCGGCCTACTTGGATGACGTGGCGATTCATACCCCAGACTGGGAAAGCCACTTGAAGAAGGTGGGGCAATCCTTGATACCTTCAGGTGAGCTGGCCTTACAGCAAACCCTGTTAAGTGTGCTGTGGGGTTCATGGAGGCCAAATATCTTGGCTACGTGATAGGAAAAGTTCTGGTAAAACCACAACTGAACAAGTTAGAGGCCATCAAAAATTGGCCACAACCAAGTAGTAAGAAGCAAGTCCAAGCATTGCTAGGGGTGGTGGGGTATTACCAGCATTTCATCCCCCATTTTGCCATAAGAGGAAGTCCTCTAATGGACTTAGTGAAGGCCCATGGTCTGAATCCAGTCAGATAGTCCAACTCAGCAGAGAGGGCTTTCGCAGACCTATGGACTGCCCTCTGTCGTAACCCCATATTGATAGCCCCGGATTTCACCAAGGAATTCATCCTTCAGACAGATGCATCTGAGGTAGGGTTAGGGGCTGTCCTGTCGCAGATGGTTGGGGAAGAGGAACACTCAATTCTCTACCTCAGCAGGAAACTTCTTCTGAGGGAACAAAAACACGCATTGGTAGAACGACAGTGCCTCGCCGTAAAATGGGCCATGGAAACGTTGCATTACTACCTGCTGGGACGCAGATTTGTCCTCGTGACCAACCATGCCCCTCTTCAATGGAAGAAGGAAAAGAACACAAGGATAACCAGGTGGTTCTTATCCCTCCAACCTTTCCAATTCCGCAAACAGCACAGAGCAGGGAGTCACCATGGCAACGCCAATGCCTTATCATGTGTACATTGTTTGACGTCCCAAGTTGTCCAACCCCTTGGTGTTGAGTGGGGTGGGGAGGGAATATGTGATAGACCAGGCCAGCTGGGAACAGAGTAGTAGAAGGGAGATATACTGGCCACTGGATAAGCAGTTTTCTGTTCCCTGAGTGACCAGAGCAGGGGCTGCTCCAGGCTAATGAGAATACCTGACTCCAATTAACCTGCTAAAAGTCAGGTGTCACCTGACTCTAATTAAGGCCCCTCTGATGCTATAAAAGGGCTCACTCCGGTCAGGCCAAAGAGAGCCAGGGAGCCAGGGGAGAGGAAGTGTGTGCATCTGAGAAACTGGGAGTAAGAGGTGTGCAAGAAGCTGAGAGTGAATAGGCATACTGCTGGAGGACTGAGAAGTACAAGCATTATCAGACATCAGGAGGAAGGTCTGCTGGTGAGGGTAAAGAAGGTGATGGGAGGAGCCATGGGGAAGTAGCCCAGGGTGTTGTAGCTGTTGCACAACTGTACCAGGAGGCACTCTAGATAGCTGCAGTCCACAGGGCCCTGGGATGGAACCCGGAGTAGAGGGCAGGCCCGGATTCCCCCCAAACCTCCCAACTCCTGATCAAACACAGGAGAAATTGACCTGGACTGTGGCTTCTACCAGAGGGGAAGGTCTCTGGGCTGTTTCCCGACCCAGAGGCTGAATCTGTGAGGCGAGCAAATCCGCCAATAAGTGCAGAACCCACCAAGATAGAGGAGAAACTGTGTCACAATATATTCACCCTTCTTTTCATCTGAATTTTAGCCTTGGTCAGACACTGTGTAAGCCAAAATGTACATACTAACTCTGATGCAAGAAAGGCATCATCTACACCTAAACCCTAGGTCGACCTAACCACATCTCTGGAGGCTGTGAAAAAAATTGCACCCTGAGCACTGTAGTTAAGTCATTCTATCCCTTGTTGTAGACAGTAAGATTAATAGAAGCATTCTTCTGTCGACCTTCTATCATCTCTTGGAGAGGAGGATTACCGACATGGATGGAAGAAAAGTCCCTTCTGTCAATGCAGGAAGCATTATAGCTGTGCCACTATAGTGAATATAGCATAGAGCAGGCCTGCACAACATACGGCCTGCAGGCGGCATGCGGCCCATGGAGGCTCACTGTGCGCCCAGTGGAGGGATTCTAAATCTTTCACACATGGGAAAGACAACACTCTGAGGGCAGCCCAGAGCCCGTTGAATCCCGGGCATGTCTGGGATTGAAAGGGTTCAGGGCTCCCCGCACCTGCGGGCAGCTCAGAGCTCTTAGAATGGCCATGGCTGTGATTTAAGGGACTCAGGGCTCCCTGCGCCTACGGGCAGCCCAGAGCCCTTTCAATCCTGGCCATGGCTGGGATTGAAAGGGCTCAGAGCTCCCCGCGGCTGTGGGCAGCCCAGAGCCCTTTGAATCCCAGTTGTGGTTGGGACTGAAAGGGCTCAGAGCTCCCCGCGGCTGTGGGCAGTCCAGAGCCCTTTGAATCCTGGCTGTCGTTGAGATTTAAAGGGCTCAGTGCTCCCTGTGGCTGCAGGGAGCCCAGAGGCCCTTTGAATCCTGGCCACCACTCCCGCGGCAAGACTGGGGCTGGCATTTAAAGGGCTCAGAGCTCCCTGCGGCTGCAGGCAGCCCAGAGCCCTTTGAATCACAGCCACAGCCGGGCTGGGGCCAGGATTTAAAGGGCTCGAGCTCCCCTCAGCGGCAGGAGCTCTGAGCCCTTTAAATCCCTGTCCCAGCCCCGCAAAACTCCCGGTTCCCCTGCCACCAGAGCCCTGGGCCCTTTAATTTGCCCCGAGGGCTCCCAGCCACCTCTTCAGCTGGGAGCCCCTGGTTGATATAAAATAAAGTATCACCTCCCCACCCCCAACCTTCCTTTTTTGGCCCACAGCTGTTTTGGTGAGGCGGCGCTGGGGAAGGAGGTTTTGTTTCCGCAGGGCTGGGCGTCACTGGGGCAGGGGGCTGGGAGGTTCTGGGGGGGTGTTTCCACGGGGCCAAGGGGTTTCGGCCGTCAGCTGTTTTCTTTAGAGTAATGTGGCCCTTGCCACTTTACAAGCTGTGCAGGCCTGGCATAGAGACATACCTGGAGATGTTACGTTTGTTAGGATATGGGGTATCATTTATTATATGTATGTACAATGCCTATCACAATGCAGTTCTGACCTGGCAGAGGCCTCTAAGCATACTGCTACTACTACTACTAATAATAATTAATTAATATTGTTATTAATAATAATTAAATGTGATTAGAAATGATTGCCACACTGATGGGACAACAGCTGTCTTCTTCAGTAGCCTATGTACATGTTGAACAGGATAGCATATGACTATGAGACCCTATGCCACACCACATAAAAAATAGAACCACTCAGGGGTTACTGTCACTGCCAGGGTCTGTAAAAGATAATACATGTATTTGTCCTAATTGTCAGATCCAGCTTAGCTGTACTCAGTGCAGGTGTCAATAGTGGCAGGGAAGAGGAAAGTGGCTTTACCCATTATTCAAAGGTTGGACATGAGGCCAGTTCAGTATAACATCCCTCAGGGCTGCTTGTATGTACACTTGGCTGCCTACAACCCTGAAGGCCAGGTGTGTCAATCAGAAGTGCTCCAGCTCTTTCCCCTAACTACTTCTGTACAGTGAATGTCACGATGGCATAGCATCACTGTCCTGGCTCTACACCATTGCTATGTCAGGGGAATTCCTTGTTAGTTGATTAAGGCTGGTTTATGGATCCTTTGGGAAAGGTTGTGATGCAGAAGTACAGCAAACAGGAAGCTACTTTGCTGATTACAGTCAAGATGGAATTGAGTACTGTTTTCAGACCACCATTTGTGCCCTGTAGGGTAGCATATCACATCCAATAGGGGGCTTGACTCTTGCTGTAGGAATTCTGCCTAATTTGCTCTAGGGAGTTAAGGTCCCGGAGTGAGAATCTGGTGGAGATTAACTTTGGAGAAATGTCCTTTTCGCACCCCTTTTCTCCCTCCCCCTCTTATGAAACGTTTGTGCTATTTAAAATGACAAAGTAACCACATAAACAAAAATTTTAAATACCTTTTGGTTGTAAATATTAGAACAAGTTTCTTATGTTTGTCCTAAACCTACTAATAATCCACAGTGAGAGATAAAAAAGGAAGTTCCTTTTTCCATCAAGAAAACTGTTGATAAAACTGTTTTCTTTTATGTGTTACCAAAACACAACAAATACTCTGGATAAACAAAACAAAGAACTGGATGAAGATGATTTGCAACTGAATTCAGCTGATATATTATTTTTTTGTCTCTGGTAAAGGATATTAGCTAGAAGAGAATATTGTAATTGTACTTCTATACAAACAGGATAACTCAAGTAGTTTTGAACTTAATTTCTCTCTTTTTCTTCTTTCTTCTGCAGAAAGAGTGGCCACTGTAGGTAAAGCTGCATAAATATTTACATTTTGATGCCTTGGTTAATTTGATCCTTTGTAGCTGTCAAGTTCCTGTACCAGACATGTACTGGCTACAGAGCTTTCTTCTTAAGGAGATAAGCCATCAAAAAATCCTTTAATACCCAAGGTATGGTTGAGGTTAGCTTAAATAAAGTATTTTACACATAGTGCCACCTAGAGTCTGAACATTATAATGCAGAAATGGATCTTCCTGCTCCAGGATTTTCTTGGCTATCTGTTCAGCTCTCTCGGCTTCTCCCTTTGTTTGTGGGTAATATGGGCTGCTAGTAATACGATCAAAATAATATTTTGTTTGGAATTAATTACCAAAGGGATAAAAAGTGTGCTTCAGTTTCTCTAGAGCACTGTGTTGTGTTGGCCTGTTAGTTCTGCAGTGTTCATATGGAGATATTTTATTCTTTATGTCCTTGCTGATGTCTGGCCACAACAGAATGGTTGACCCATTCATGGCATTTAGTTAATCCCTGATGTCCTTCATGGATGAGGTTTAGAATTTTTCCTCTCATTTCATTTGGAATTAAAATGCAGTTGCATTTAATCATGGGTCCATTTGACTCATTTCATTGTCCATTCAGTGCAAAGTAGTCTCTTGTCACTTCCTTAGTGTACTTTAGGTATTTAGACCAGCTAGATCAAATGTAATTAAGAACATGTTGAAGCTGAGTGTCTTTTCCAACATTGGTCTGGGTGCATCCAAGGTGTCCATGCATGCCTTTTTGTCATCTTCAAGCTCACAAGTAGTTGAGTGCGATGCTGGGTTCCATGACAAAGTGTTTGCTACTACCAGATTATTCCCAGGAACATAGTTAGGAATTGGGTTAAATCACATTAACCTTATCAACTGGCCTCTCGGTGGTTGCTCCAGCTGTTTTCCACTGATGGATTATTCTACAAGTGGTTTATGGTCAGTTATAAGTGTAAATGAATCCAAGCCACAGAAATATCAGTAAAAGTTCTCACATACCTGTATGCTTGCCAGGTGCTCCTTTTCAATCTGTGATTATTGTTTTTCTGCTTCCGTGAGTGTGCGAAAGCAAAATGCAACTGGGTTCCACTCAAAGCCACATTATACTACCTAGGCCATATCTCCTTGCATCTGTACTGACCATTGTAGTACTTAAGAACTGGACCTGTTAAGATAATTTCTTTTACCTCTTTGAAGGCAATGTCTTGATTTGGCCCCACAGCCAAGATGTGTTGGATTTTAACAGTGCAAATGCATTTAGTGGTTTTGCCACTGTAGAAAGGTATTGTAGGTATTAATCAAGGTAATTTACCATCACCAATTTGTGACTCAGTTATGGTACATTAGTTGGTGTCAAGTCTTGAATTGCTTTTATTTCTTCAGAGTTAGGACTGATTCCATCTTGTTTATTGTCTGTTCCAAAAAACGTAATCTAGGGTAGGCAGAGAACGGCTCCTCGCTTAGCTTCCGTTCAGATTGACTGATTAGGCTTAGGACCTTGTTGAAGGTTTTGTTGTGTTCTTCCATTGAAGAGCCATATATCAAAATAATGTCCATGAAAACTACAGGTTTCAGAGTAGCAGCTGTGTTAGTCTGTATCTGCAAAAAGAACAGCAGTACTTGTGGCACCTTAGAGACTGACAAATTTATTTGAGCATAAGCTTTCATGGGCTACAGTCCACTTCTTCGGATGCATGGAATGGAACATATATCTATATATCTCCTCAATATATGTTCCATTCCATGCATCCGAAGAAGTGGGCTGTAGCCCACGAAAGCTTATGCTCAAATAAATTTGTTAGTTTATAGGTTGCCACAAGTACTCCTTTTCATGAAAACTACAACTCAATTTGTGTTCATTAACAGTTTTGCCATCTTTTCTTTGGAAAATTTCAAGTGCACTTGTAATCCCAAAAGGCAGTTTTATAAAGCAAAGTCTCCTAAAAGGTGTGATAAATGTAGCTAGTTTAGCACTACCTTTGGCTAAAGGAATTTGCCAGTATCCACCTTGGCATCTAGCCTGCAGAATACCATAACTCCTTTAACTTTGGGGGAGGAAGTCATCCAGTGTTGGGAGGATATATTTCTCTCTCACAATTCCTTCATTAAGTCTTTTAAGAGCCACACAGAGTAATATTTACCTATTTTTCTTTATAACTGGTACCACTCGGGTATGCTGCGTTGTTAGCTCAGAGATTTTCTCAATTATGCCAAGCTGTTCCATTCTCTAACTCAGCTTCCACTTGATGAAGTAATGGAACAGGAATCCTGTGAGGTGTATTAACACTATATGGTTCAGCATTATCTCTTAAGGTTATTTGTACTGGATTGCCTTTCAAACGTCCAATATCATCAAATATTCCATTGAGTTTTCTCCCCATTCTGACTAGGTACATCATGGCTGCCGTGTTGCAGCTGAGAATGCTGTTCGGCTGTGGTCTTTTGATCACATGCAAAGATAACAGTTCTATATTCAGGGCGTAAATTGTTTCTGTGATGAACTGTCCCGTGCAGTTCAGAGTACCCCCAGAGCAAGTCCAAGCTAAGTCAGGTGAGCAGAGCTCTGAAAGGGGTTATAAGTGATTATAAATATCTTCTGATATGACTGTGAAATCAGCTCATGAGTCAATTTTAAAGTCAATTATCTTGCCATAAATATTCAGTTTCCTTCTCCAGGCAGGCTGTGTGTCATCACAAGTGATAGATCGCAGAAACAATAGCTCAGTTGCCTGAAATATGAGTCAACTCCTTGACTACTTTGGTGCCTCAAACAGCAGCAAAATGTTCACACGTCATGCATTTACTACACCATGTGTCTCCGGCTGGATGTGCTTCCTCTCTTAGGTTAAGCTTGTTTCCACACTTTGTGCAAGGCTGGAATTTGTCCTTCTAGCTTGGGAGTTCTCTTTCTTTGCTTCAGGGGTTTTATGATAAATACTTTTAATATTCTAGTGTCTGTTCACAATTTATAAGTTATTTTCAGGTTGCTCCTGCATTTTGTTCTGTTGTTTGACTGATTCAGACTGCTTTGCTTTATGTATAACTGTGGCTAGGGTTAAGCTGTCTTCAGCTGTAGCTGCTGTGAAACATTTTTGTCTGTTTACCCCTAAGTAACCTGTCGTGATATTTTCATACCCTCAAAATCAGTTTTCAGCCAATGTATATAGATCTCTTATAGAACATCCAGCATTTTCCCTTGGTCCTTGAATTCAAGAGTGGAAACATGCTCTTTCATAAATCACATATCTCTGAAGTATGCATCAAACATAGCCAGAACCTCTTCACAGTCATCTTTGTTGCTGTCCTCCTTCTTTTTCAGTCCTTTCCTGGCACTATTTTTCTTTTGATACTATGTCATGTTCCTCTGCCAGATAAGGATTGGCTACAGAGCTTCCTTCTTAGCAAGGTAGACACCATGTATGTTCATCATGTGATCCTTTAACACCAACCAGATCGGGCTGAGGTTAGTTTAGATAAAGTCTCTTTCATTCAGTTCCCTCTAGTGGCTGGACCACACAATACAGCAGGGGTCGGCAACCTATAGCATGTGTGCCAAACACGGCACTTGAGCCAATATTTAATGGCATGCTGGAGCCTGCCGGGTCTCCAGCATGCCACTAAAAATCCTGCTCACCCCGGCGCGCTCTCCTCTGCCTCCACTTCCCCCGCGGGGGCAGGGAGCAGAAGCATAGCCGTGCGCACGGGGTGGGCAAAAGGCCCCACTCTCCCGGCACGGCGAGCCGCAGGGTCCGCGCTCCGGGGCCGAGCGCTGCAAGTTTCCTGCCCCTCCCCCGCCTTGCCCCCCTCCCCTGGAGCCCTGCCGCCGCGCGCAGCGCTCTGCGGGTTGGGCTGCGCGCTCCCGCGGAGCAGCGTTTGGCCCCGCGGGGAGGCAGACACGCTCCCCGCTCACCCGGAGGGGCGGGGCTGTGTGCTCCCCCGGAGCGGCGTGTCTAGCTCTGGGTTGGAGCTCATTGAAGGGACCAGGCTGTCTGAGTGAGGTTGGCTTTTAAGGAGTGTTGGGGCTCATCAGTTTTAAAATTCTTTTGAAAGGGGACAGATGCAGCAGGTGTGTTTTGATGGGAGGGTTTAGTAGTTGGGGGGATTTGGATGGGCATGGGAGTTCCCGGGGTGTGAATGTGATAAGGTGGGCAGGGTGGTTGTGGTGGAGGGTCGGCAGTTAGGGACGGGCTGCAGGAGGGTCCTGGGGTGGAAGTTTGGTGGGGGTCTCTTGGGGGGGTTTGGTTCGGAGACAATGGAGGTTGGGGGTTGTAGAGTTGGGAGTCTGGGGTTCCTGTTCAAGGGTAGGTCTTTAGGGGTTGTAGGAGAGGGGTTTGGTAGCAGGAAGGCGAGTTGGGGGTTTCGTTGGACTGCTGGTCAGGAGTCTGGGGGTCTGTCATGTGAGGCTACGTTAGGTTTTGGTATTTGGGGCATGCGGAGTCCGTCTGCGTGTCTTGGCTGCGGTGACAGAGGCTTGTGGATATGGGTAGGAGGCGTCAGGGGACAGGTAGGAGAGTAGGCCGTTTGGGGACACAGGAACGGAGACTTAGATAGGGGTGAGTCCCAGGAGGGGTAGTCAGGGATAAGGACGAGTGGGGTTGGAGTTATTTAGGGGCAGTCACCCAGCACTCTCTCTCTGAGCTCTGCCCCCACAACACCACAAGAGCCCCTCTGCACCTGAGCTTGCGTCCCCCCCCGAGCCCTGTACCTTCCTCATACATACCCAGCCCTCTGCTTGACTCCTTCATCCCCCCCCCATCCGCAACGCTGGCCCTGACTCTGGCACCCCCACCCATACCCAGCGCCCCGTCTGTCCTGACACATACACCCCCTCACATACCCAACCCCAGCCCTGACTCCAGTCCTCTGGGTCTTGACCGCCAGCCCCGCATAGCCCGCTGCTGGTCTGGGGTTCTGGCTGACGGGGTCCCAACCACAGGCCCCGCTCATCTCGCTGCCGGCCTAGATGAACAGAACCCCAGACCAGCAGCGGGCTGAGCGGGCCGGCAGCGTAAGATCTACATTTTAATTTCATTTTAAATGAAACTTCTTAAACATTTTGAAAACCCTGTTTATTTTACAATACAACACTAGTTTAGTTATATAATAAATAGACTTATAGAGAGAAACCTTCTAAAAAACATTAAAATGTATTACCGGCACGCGAAACCTTAAATGAGAGTGAATAAATGAAGACTCGGCACACCGCTTCTTAAAGGTTGCCGACCCCTGTTTAGCACTCAATTACAGTAACTTTCTTAAACTTTCACTTTTTGGACTGGAGTTCTTCAGGCTGATCTCTAAGCAAAGGTTTTTTTTTTTCTTTAAAAAAACAAAATAAAACAAAACAAAAAGCCAACAACTTCAAGCAAGTTTGGTAGTTCAGTTTGTTTTAATTATGAGAGTGAAAGGTGAATTTTTTCGCCTCATAAGAAATAAAATCTTGTGGCATTTTCTTGACTTGTTGAAAGCTGTAATGTAAGGCCTAGAAGCTGCAATTTGACATGTACATAGCCCATATTGAAGACTTTGAAACAAAAGTTGGATTTGACCAAGTTATTAACATTTGAAAATCTCATCTTGTTCTTTTACACTAAGGTATTCTTTATGTTTTTTAGTTTTTTGTTTTATTTTCCCCACTGCAGGCCAGGTTTTAAAAAAAATGTTTAGTTGCCAGAAGTTGCAAGTAGGTAGCTGTTGGGATTTTCAACAGTGACTAAGGTCCCAACTCCTATTGGAATTCTTAAACTCCAGTTCCAAGTTCTGAAAGTGCAGAGCAAAGAAAGGACATGGACAACACATGCAACATAGCACAAAGTCATGAAAGGTAGATCCCAGGTGTCAATCCATCTACATGTATATACTTGGCTTAGTCCCAGCAAACCATGTTAAAAATAGTCTTCAAACACAGGAAATCTCATACAAAAAGCTTGCACTGAGACAAAGTTAAGTTTGAAACCCTCCTAATGTTGGCATATTCTGACCTTTGAGAGTTTAACTGCATGGCATTTATTGTTCTCTTAAAGCATTGTTTGTATATAGTTATTGTTTGTATATAGTAAGGCCTAGAGTTCCCAGTGTGGGACCATTGCCCATAGTGTTAGGTACTGTACAGACATGAGATAAAAAGACAGCCCCACCCCAAAAAGCATGCATTTTTGTTGCTGTTCTTTATGACAGATGGATAGATAGATAGATGATTTGTCTTTGGTTTGGGTCTTGGTGGTAGTTTGGCAATAAATGTATATTAAACACATGATGTGCTCCTTATGTGATAGACAGGCTACTCTGAAAGGTTATTTTCTCCCTCAACTGAAAAATTTTCCAAAACTAGTTCAATAAAAATTAGAATAGGATAAAATAAAATCACTATTGATTAGATGACTCTGAGCTATGAAAATACTTTAACACCTTGTCTCTTTAGCAGCATTACATTCTGTGCAAGCAATCTTTACACAACACAGAAAAGTTACAGTAATGTTAAAATCAAAATTTAAAGCACCAACAAAAAGGGGATAAGCATTTAAAACTGTCACTTCATCCTTAATTCATGTTATTATGAGTAGCTATGCCCTGCAAGTACAGTATTTTACAGAAAGCAACATACTGTTAGAGCACCTTAGGAAAATGGTGATAGTTAAGGATGCAGCTACAGCTTTGGCTTGCTTTTCTATACAAGTTACTCCTATTCACTCTTGAGTCTCTACAAAAATAAAATAGGGCTGGTTGAACTGTGAATAACTTTTGTCATTTCTTTGCAATTTTCATTGCATAGATGTTTGTCATCCAATTTCTGTCTATAGATAATATAGATGTGATATTTTTCATTTAGAGATTCAATTCTGTTTGGACTGGCACCTAATAATTCAAGGAGTTACTCAAACCTTTTCTCATGAGATCTTGGAACTTTCTGATTCTGGCCAGATCAGAAATATTGACGGTGAAATTCTGATTATATTAAAGTTAATGGCAAAGTTCCCATTTACTTAAATGGGAAGCCAAGATTTCATTCAGAAAGAACAAGTTTTTATGTTCCAATATTTCTGTTTTGACTGCTGATAGAAATGAGGAAAGAAGAGGTATGTGAAAGTGTGTATGGGAGGAGATCAAGTGCAGAAGGGGACTTAGCTGAACTTTTAAAAAGTTCTATCTTGGTTTAATTTTACTTTGGGGCAGAGTTTCAGATTAGTTCATTTTACTAAATCATGTTCACCCATCCCCTTGGAAAATAATATCTATGAAGTATAGGTGATATGTATAAAGTCTGATAACCAAGAAAGTTAGAAAAGGGCTATCCATAAAATTGATCGAGTAATTAAAATACACAATTGGGTTTATATTGATAACACCACCCCCAACCACACCCCTCACATAGCCATACCTAGAGTGCCCATATGCATGTGTATTGAAGCCATGCAGGGAGGGAAGTTAGATTGTTTTAAAAGAAAAAAAAATCTGTATGGCTGAGTTATTTATTTATCAACCATTCACTTCCTTTACTTCAATCCATGACTTCTTGTGTTTAGATTTAGCTATTATTTCAAATAGATGGCTGGCATCAGTGTATTCCTTTCACTTTGGCACATTATATATACCTCAACAAGTTTCCACCATAGTCTTATGTTTCTAAGATAGGGTGGGCATGCCTGACAGGTCTTTTATAGTAACTCAAATCCCCAAATCCCTAAATAATTTTTGTTGTCTTCTGCAGCACATTTTTTTCTGTCTTTCCAGTGTCCCTTTACTAATATTGTGTCCTAAACTATGTTCAGTGCTTTGGGTAAAGACTAGACAGTGTAGTATTTGATCCTAGAATAATGTCTGCAATTCATATTCTGCTTCCAATCCTGCCTCCTTCCCCTGCAGAGGATGAGCAAGATGTGGAGGTAGAGGAGCATGCACACATCTCTTTTGCAGTACAGAGACTAGCTCCAAGGGGGTTCTTTTCAGAAAATTTAGGGCTTTCCAATGAAGATCTTCTGGCCCTTCCCCTGTTCAGGAACAGGGCACTAAGGCTGCCAAGACCATTCCAGTCATTAGGCTGCAGTAGCTTCCACAGAATATACTTGTTGCTGCTTTGTGGCCTGCGGCAGAGGATTCCTCCCTATTTCTCTTGTGGGTGTCTGGTTTCTGGAACACCCTGCCTAGGTTTTCAAGCCAAGCACCAAGAAGGATTTATCCCAACAATAATCAATATCTTAAAAAGTCTTAAAGAGAGAACTTGCAAACAGCCTTTTATCTGACCTCTGATGTTGTGGGCACGTTTTTGCACCTGCACTTAATTGTGAGTGCAAAATTGCTGATCCAGTAAAATGGCAGTCACAAGTAATATTTAGATAACTACCTGATGGTGCCTTGTGCTTGGAGACAGCAGTGATTGGTGTCTTATAAATACAATGACAGAATCTAACATCTGTGCTTACAATTATTTCACCTATAAAATTGGAGGCTGCTGCTTTTTCTTTCCTGTCTCCCACCCTGCAATAGCCTCCCCAAAAAATAAAAAAAGTGGTCTCTGAATCTGGAAGCCAGGACAATCACAGGATAAAGACTAAAGGTGAAATTCTAGCCTCAATAGTTATCAATAAGAAAGCTCCTATTGACTTCCAGTGGAGCCAGGACTTCACCCTAAAAGTATGTCCTCAGCCAGCAATCATTCAGACATGTTCATTAAATACCTGCATGCTTAAATACTTCTAGCAGTTGTTGATTTTGTTTTTCAAGTTGTTGTAGGCATTACACTGTGATAACATTAACAATTGTAGTAGTGCTGAAGGGCCCCTATGGACATCTGGGCCCTATTTCATAAAGTGCTGTATATATAACACATAACTGAAAAAATGTCCATGTTCCAAAGAGCTTACAACCTAAACGAACAAGACAAAGGTAGCATTTTATTATCCTTATTTTATAGATGGGAAACTGAGGCATGGATAGATTAAGTCAGTGGTTCCCAATTTTTCTGCTAAGGTGATTCCCCCTCCACCACCACTACATTTTGTCTTTTTTTGTGTGTGGTTGGGGTAAGGATTGCAGTTCACCATTACATATATGCACCCTCCACCCTGGCACTGCACCCCCAATCCCTGCCCAGCACAGAGAGGAAGCCTGGGGTGGTGGGTGGATTGGAAAGCCAGCCTGCCCCACACCGCGCTACAGCAGTGGCTCCTATCCCATTCCAGGCATTGTGACCTGGCACATGGAGTTACAGTGCCACTCAGGTTTGGCCCAGCTGCCCCTCCATCATGATGGAGCAGCAGTCAAGCCACATTTGGGTGAGTGACGTTGCGACCTAGCATGTGGGGGCTTGCACTGCCACTCATTCAGTTTGGCCTGGCCACCCTCTGTTATAATGGAGGGGTGGCCAGACCAAACCTGAGTGAGTGGTGTTGCGACCAGGTGCTCCAGGTCACAATACACAGAGGGAAGTCAGACCCAACCCCACAGGACAGGAGTTACAGCTTCAGAGTGGGTGTAGAACTGGCTTATTCCCTAAACTACTCATCCTTTCCTCTGGGCTGCGAGAAGCATGTGTTTGCCTAGGACCCCTGATCCATCTAGAGCCTTCCTGTGACCCACCGTCTGAAAAACATTGGATTAAGTGACTTTCCCAGGACCACACAGGAAACAGAACTAAAAATTAAATGGAGATACCTGAATGGCAGTCTGGTGCCTTAACCACAAAGCTATCTTTCCTCTTTCCACAATGGCCGCATTTCTTTTAAGTCAAATGTGAACTTTTAACCAACATTGTCATTGATATATTATGAGGAAAATAGCTAACCTTTATAGTACCATAACAATGCAGAGCCAAAATTACTTAACAATGACAAAATCAGAGGTTAGTTATGCTGCCACATAGTGCTATAGAACAATAAAAAGCCAACGATTACAGGTATATCTATGTTCACTGAATAACACCATGCAACTCTCATTCCTGGAATATGAAGTGAACTCAATGACTGGATCTCTTGTTAAATGTAATTTATGCTCATCCCACAAGGCTCTAATGGGAATATATGCTATCTCTATCAGACAAGTATGTCTCAACAGCTACATCTGGAAGCTGACTGTGGATAGTGGATTAGAGCCAGTGGTACATAATTGCTTTCCTACAGTATCCCACAAGGAGTTTCCTTATCAGCCCCTTAAGGTGTAAGCCTAAATCAAATAAATCTGTCTGAAAATCAAACAAGCACAGAAACCATATCTGAAAAATCTCATAAGCTAAAAGGGTCTAACTAAATTGTTTTAAATTGGCAGATGTCTCTGGAGAAACTAGAACAGCAAAGTATTACAACTCTGGGAAGATTTAAGCGAAACACATGCTATATGGGTTTTCGTTCACTTGTTTCCTCACCCCCTTACTCTCTCTTTTTCTTTCTCTCACACACGAAGGTGTGTGTGTGTGTGTGTGTGTGTGTCTCTCTCGCTCACACACACACACACACACAGAATGGATATTTAAAAGTGAGAGCAGTTAGAGTATCAAGATAAAATGTGGGGTTTTTTGTTTTTCATGTGGAGATTATTATTGGACGATATTGGAATGATTTTTTTGTGCACTTTTGTAGAATGAGGATGAATCAAAATTCAAATTAAGGTTTTGTTTAATTTATTTTAATGGATTGGACATCCAAATTCCTTAGGCAGCTTTAAAATTTTAACCTTAAATTATGTCCTATCCTTTCCTCAATATCCAAGGAAAGAAACAAATGTTTTTGTTTTTTTTCTCCAGCTAAATTCTTGAGTGTGAAATTTCAGCCAGAAGTGATGTTTTTCAATGATAACCCTTCAGGGTGAAATCAGTTGGAGTTTTGCCATTGATATTGGTTGGCCGGGATTCACTCCAGATCTCTGGAGTACAAGGAAACTGTATGGGAACCTAAAACACTATGAGTGTTTCATTCTGATGTCTTCTTCTTAAAGTCCACTTCATGACAGAACTTACATTAAAGGAAATCGGAGTTTTGACTGAACAAGGCCTGCAAAATTGGGCCCTATGTTAACACAAGTGGGCTTCACTAGAGTATGCCACAAGACTTCGTTTGTCACTTTCATTACCTGTGCATTGCCCTGACTTAGCAACCTATTTAAGCTAATGTGTGATTTTAAGCATGTGAGCTGTCCCATGAATTTCACACATGCTTAAGCAACTTGGAGAACTGGGGCCTAAATCATCTTGCAGATAGATTGAGACCCAGTCCTGCCACACTTGGAAAATCATTAGGCTTGCTTATATAAATAAGGGCTACTCCTGTCACGAAGGTTTCCAGACTTGGATTGTTCAATGTATCAGTTATCAAATTAAGAAAATGAGGATCATTAAGTCTGTAGCCCATCCAGAAAATCTGGAGTTAAAATCCCCATAGTAACTCTCAGTCTTCCTCCTTACACACACACACACACACACACTCTCTCTCTCTCTCTCTCTCTCTCTCTCCCCCTAGCTACAGATACTGTAGCAAATATGTAGAAACTCATGGTTTTAGCTCTGGAGGTGCTCAGTGATAACCAAGATGGCTGCCATCACATAACTGGAGAGTCTTCTGGGATTGTACTATGTGGGCCTCCAACACTTGGGATCTGCTTCCTCTGTCCAGAAGAAGTATATGTCTCACTGATCAATGTTTTATGCATCCCCTCTGTGCCCAGTCTTCAGAGGATGTGGCTGTTACAGTTGTTAGCTTGGGAATATGGCATGTAAGCTTTGGAGAGTCATGTGCTTATCTCTGGCGGCACCTGGTTTGATCCCCAGTGTTGGCCAAGTTGGTGGCATCGTGTAAATGGGAGCTACCCTTTCCCAGGATCGTGCTGTGGAACAAGTTGCCATGCTGTTTGATAAAGAACTAGAGTGCTCTTTTGCACTGTAAGGGACTATTCACAGGTGTGCTAGCTCATTGGCAGCACAAGCCTTGGAGATACAATTCCTTCCCTGCTTCCTCCTTTTTCCGGGGTGCGGGGGGTAGTTTATCTGCTGCTGGCCCATTCCCAGTAGCACCTGTTTGAGAGGGAGAGTAAATAACAGGTTTGTTGTGACTGCTTCCCCTCTCCACCCATAGCCAAGATCCTTATACCAGGGCCACCCAGAGGATTCAGGGGGCCTGAGGCAAAGCAATTTTGGGGACCCCTTCCATAAAAAAAAGTTGCAAAACTATAGAATATTATATTCTTGTGGGGGTCCCTGCAGGGCCTGGAGCCTGGGGCAAATTGCCCCATTTGCGCCCACCCCCACGGGCAGCCCTGCCTTATACTCTTGCCTCGGTGCACATGTGGAACAACAAAGAGGGCCCTTAGTGTAGAAATCTTACTTAAAAATATATGAAGGCAAAAAATGTCTGTTGAATAAAAACTTGATCCTGCAAACACTTTTGGGCATAGAGCAGGGGTCGGCAATCTTTCAGAAGTGGTGTGCTGAGTCTTCATTTATTCACTGTAATTTAAGATTTTGCGTGCCGGTAATACATGTTTACGTTTTTAGTAGGTCTCTCCCTATAAGTCTATAATATATAACTAAGCTATTGTTTTTTGTAAAGTAAATAAGGTTTGTAAAATGTTTAAGAAGCTTCATTTAAAATTAAATTAAAATTGGAGCCCCCCCCGAACCGGTGGCCAGGACCCACGCAGCGTGAGTGCCACTGAAAATGAGCTTGTATGCCACCTCCAGCACCGTGCCATAGGTTGCCTACCCTTGGCATAGAGCTTACTGCTGTAAGCAGTCTCATTGAGCCCTGAAGCAAGAGGAAACATGCTCAGACTCCACTGGCTGGATATCCAGACAGTGTTGTTTGTTTATGTTCCCTCCACTAACACCACTATAGTTTTGTGCAGTAACACTGTTTACAACAATCCTAGTATCCTCAGCATTTTCCCCAGGGCCCAGGAGAAGAAGAGGACTCTCTTCCTGGAGAGCTCTCTGACTCTGGCTCAGCTAGCCCTGCTCCTCCTCCTTGAACTTCCTTCCTGCAACTTTGTATTTTAATCAGTCCTCAGTTCATGGGCTAATAAATCCTTTAGCTCATCCAACCTGCTAACCTGAATAGCCAATTACATTTCATTCCCCAAACAGAGGTCTCTGGGGGAACCTATTGGTGCCAGAGTGATCAGAGTCCAGGCTCACCAGTTAACTCCCTGCACTCTGTCACAAGCGCCATCAGTAATTGTGTGGAGGATTGAGCCCTAAATGTGTGGTTATGCAATTATGTTACCTATAAATATTAATAAAAATCAGGATTTCTGGCAAGTATATGCTATTGGTTATAAATTATATAACCTTTGTTTAAATGAAGTGTGTAGAGATCCCTTGTGTCAGTAAATGTTCAGTTTATAATCGCATGAACTAATTGCCTATAGGGAAAATATCATGTTATGGAAGTACAAGTGCTTTGTGGTGTAAAAGTTTGTTGCTCTCTCTGTAAGGTAAATAAATAAGAATCAGTAAAATGATCATGTTAAATTACTTGTTATAAAAAGTTTATATACTAATATCATGCAAGTGTTACTAATGTATGAAAATGAAATGAAAAAATAAAATGAATATTTCATTATATACTGTAATTATGTTTTATTAATAATGTTTATTTTGATATTAAAATTCATAAGAATTTGCTTTCCTTTTATCTTAATTAGACAATGTGTTTGTCATTATTAATTTTTTAAGAATTTTTCATACATATTGCATGAACATGAAACTTTGAAATTAAAACAATAATTTAATCTTTCCTTCAGATATTCAAATATTTTGACTTTCTGAAATTGCTGTGTAGGGCTTGTAATCAGCTAATTCTTTCTGCTTTAATAACAGCTACATATCACTGATGAGTGAACTAATTCCATCCTGTTTATATATGAGGTTACAATCCTCCTCCCATTAAACTCTGCCTCAGATATTACTGGTTGAATGATCAGGCCCATAATTTCTACAACACTTGGAGTCAGAAGGTACTCCATGAATTATATAAACTTCTATGGTCTTCTTAAACCTGAATCATCTTAAAGCTACAAGAAAACTTTTACAATAACATAAGTCAATTAATGCCCTGCCATTTTGTACAATGTTATTTATTTCAAATAGGGGAGGTGCTGGTCATATAAGGGAGGGGCAAGCAATAGCTCAATGGTTTGAGCATTGGTCTGCTAAATTCAGGGTTATGAGTTCTAATCCTTGAAGGGGCCACTTAGGGATCTGGGGCAAAAATCAGTACTTACTCCTCCTAGTGGAGGCCAGGGGCTAGACTGAATGACCTTTCAAGGTCCCTTCCAGTTCTAGGAATTGGTATACCTCCAATTATTATGGGTAAGTCCTTTCACTTCTTTGCATCAATGACACCATCATAAAATGGGTGCCAAATACCTAGCCACTTATAACACATCCGTTAATTACTTAATATGTATACGGTGCTTTGATCCTGTAAAGTGCTACTTACAAGCTAAGTATTATTACGGTGACCAGCAAGAATAACAGCTTAAAAGTTTTTCATATGAAGGCAGCTCAGTATTTGGTATTTAATCTTCTTCATGCTATTCAGAAGGAAGAATAATGTATTTTCAAAACAAGAAATGATTATACAATTAACCTAAAAAAGCCCTCTCCAATCCTATTTGTAGTGTTAGTCAGAATGAAATGGAATGGCTCATTAATAAATTATCTACAAGTGAAATTATGATATTATTTGTAAACATTATAGAATCTTTTCAGTTATTAACATAAACATTTTATATGTTTTAGACAATTAAGAAAGGAAGGGAGCTTCCTTAAGATTTTAACCAGATGATCTCAAAATTACTTGAAAGCACTGATCAATATTTCATGCAGTTTCATTACTTTTATATTGTTGTTTCAGGCACTTTGATCAAATTGAATTATAGTTCTTTTATCTCACTCTGGCACTCAATACTTCTACTAGATAACACTTGGCAATGGTGCTTCTAATAGTCTGTAATTATATTGTCACAAAGACAACTTTCCAAATAATAACTGAAACAAAGTCATGGACTTAGCACTGCAAAAATACCTAGATTTATTGACATCAAGACACAAATAACAAACTGAATCACCAGTAGCACATAAGGAATAATAAAAATATTAGAGTCCACAAAGACTTCCAATGCGTCACATGGTTTCTCTGTCTTATATTTCATGGATTCTTTAAATATTTTCAGAAAAGAGGTGGCAATAACCCTACCATTTAGGTAGCCTGTAAATCCTAAAGAAAGAGCACTCTTTTCTTTTAGGTACTATTATAACTGAGGATGTGTGTGCAAGACTAGCTGGACTTAAAATCATAGCACTCTGGTACAGCAGATTAAAGATTCAGCGGAAGTTTCAGATAACGGTAAAAAAACAAAACAAAAATAGAAAAGGAAGTTTCCATTCAATCAAATACAGAAGTGTATCAGTGTGGTAGCTCTCATACTGTTTATTTTAATATTAAATTCAATTTATGGTACACTTTCTCCAAATGTTTAATATTCAATGCTCTGTAAAATTGTTTATTGACAAATGTATAATTGCATTACAGAGATTGGCAAAGCAGAAACTGGAGGTTGTAGCTGCTGGATAGGGGAGAGACAGGGTTTCTGGCACTTAGGAGGTTGAGGAGGAAGCAGTTTAGATTTGTGAAAAACACATTAGTGGAATATTATAATGAGCATCAGGAAAGTGTTGATAATGAAATCATCATAGATTTCAAGTTTAAAACCACATTTATGAATGGGACATTTCATGTGTCTCAGAATGACTATTTCAGGCTGTTGGCAGACTCACAAGCATCTTGTATCAATTTATACTTGGGTCAGTTTTGGAAGGATAGTTTTTAACACTGTAAGTGCTAGACATTTTTTAACACTTAGATTCTGGGCACAGCTCTGGAGCAAAAGGTATATTTTGTGGTAAATCCCATCCAAATCAGCTGTGTCCTGAATATAACTTCCTGGAAATCCAAGAATAGTTTAGAAATGGCATGTAGTGCACATTTTATGGCAAGAGGTTTGGATTAATATTTTTTTTCAGAAAACAATATTTGAAAGGAACTTCATTATAAATGTTTAACTATAAATGTTCTTTCAATTCTAAGTTTTTAATTCTGCCCTTTTTGAAGACAACTATGAAGATATTTGTGTTATTTTAAATTAGGAATTAATTTAAAACAATAAAATAATATCCTTAATGGGAATTTCTTTTCCTAAATTTGAACTAAACTACCAATCTGCAAGCATAAAATACATATTCAATATCTTCATATATTAAGATTGTTTGTTAACCTCTCCTGTGCCATAAGTAAACACTAAATTGTAGAGAGAGTGTGTCTTTTATTTGTTTATTAAGTCACCTAGCATATAGCGGATGCTCTGTAGATAAATAATAACAATAATTCATTTTGCTTTGTTATTAAGTCTAGATGCTACCTTTCTCCTTCTCTTTCCTTTATTCCCCTTCAATCCTGTCCCTCAAAAGAGTATTTTTCCCATTCATCATTATTTGAAAGGTGAAATGGGAAGGAAGTTACTACAGTCTCCCATCATTAGTGCTAATATTATTAAAAATGAGGGAAAGAGAGGAGAAGAAGCAATTACAGTCAATATAAATGTCTTTGTAGAAGCTGCTCCTCACTGGAAGGGTTTAAAGGGCTCATCCCTGCTCAGTGCCTCATTGGAGCCACGCTGTGGGTGCGGAGGGTGGGAGGGGTGTTGTGTGAAGCAATCATCCCAGAGAGCCCGCAGGCCCTCCTTTTATATGGCAAACCCACCAGGCAATGCTTGCTATGGAAAAGGGGGCCCAGCAGTTTGAAAGCACTGAAATGAATGTGGAAGAAGCAGAACCCCGCGTGCCCCTAGGCTGCTTCCAAGCTGAATTCTGTTGCTTGCATGTGATGGTTTACTCACACCAAAGTGGCAGATACTTCAGTATAAGAGGCAAAATGCTAACCTGTACAGAAAGAACATGTGCTGTGTACTATGAATTGCCTGTTTCACTGAGGCCTGGTCTACACTACAATTTTAGGTTGAATTTAGCAGCGTTACCTCCATTTAAGCCTGGACCCATGTCATAAACAGATGGTTAAGAGTTAATGCCTCTTTTACCTGTAAAGGGTTAAAAAGTTCACCTAGCCTAGCTAACACCTGACCAGAGGAACCAATGGGGGAACTAGATGTTTCAAAAGGAAGGAGGGAAGTTTTTCCGTTGTTTAGAGTCTCAGTTTCAGCTAGAGTGAAGAAGATCAAGGAACCAGCCTCTTATCAGAGTAGTAATTTTTAGAAAGGAATAAATAGGTTTATGTTTATTTCTTTGTACCTGTCATGCAATTAGAGGTAGAATCAAATTGGGTATTTGGGTATTTTTTTGTGTAACTAAATTTGTGCCCAGGGGAACATCCTCTGTGTTTGAAATCTGTTGTCTGTGAGAGTAGCTGGTATGCTAATCTCTCCCAGAGGGTTTTCTTTTACCTTTCTTTTCTTTAATTAAAAGCCTTTTTCTTAATACCTGATTGATTTTTCCTTGTTTTTAGATCCAAGGGGATTGGATCTGGACTCACCAGGAATTGGTGGGAGAAAGGAGGGGGGATGGTTAATTTCTCCTTGTTTTAAGATCCAAGGGATTGGATCTGGACTCACCAGGGAACTGGTGAAGGAGTCTCTCAAGGCTACCCAGGGAGGGGAAGGTTTTGGGGGGAAAGGGAGTGATCCAGACACTGAAAATTCTGGATCGTGGCAGCGATACCAGATCTAAGCTAGTAATTAAGCTTAGAAGTGTCCATGCAGGTCCCCACATCTGTACCCTGAAGTTCAGAGTGGGGAAGGAACCTTGACAGCCCATCCACAGGATGAAGCCCTTTTTTTTTTACTTAAAGGGTTCTTTAAATCAATTTCTTTTCTCCACCTATGACGAGGGGATTAGCACTGAAATTGGCCTTGCCGGGTTGAATTTGGGTAGTGTGGACGCAATTAGACGGTATTGGCCTCCGGGAGCTATCCCAGAGTGCTCCACTGTGACCGCTCTGGAGAGTGCTCTCAACTCAGATGCGCTGGCCAGGCAGACAGGAAAAGACCCACAAACTTTTAAATCTCATTTCCTGTTTGGCCAGCATGGCAGGATGCAGGTGAGTGCAGATCTCATCAGCAGAGGTGACAATGATGGAGTCCCAGAGTCACAAAAGAGCTCCAGCCTGGCCCGAATGGGAGGTATGAGATCTGCTCGCTGTATGGGGAGATGAATCCGTGCTAGCTGAACTCCGTTCCAGTAAACAAAATGCCAAAACATTAGAAAAAGTCTCAAAGGGCATGAAGGACAGAGGCCATAACAGGGATGTAAAGCAGTGCCATGTGAAAATTAAGGAGCTTAGGCATGCCTACCAAAAAAACAGAGAGGTAAACAGCCACTCCTGATCAAAGCCCCGGACATGCCATTTCTATGATGAGCTGCATGCCATAGGAGATAGCACACAGCAAGGAAGAGGAGAAACCGGTGTCCCCAACAGCCAAGATACACTGTAGGCATTTCAACATTCCCAACAGTAATTTTTTTGTCTGGGAAATAAGTCCCTTTCTGCAGCTGTTCAAACAGAACAGAGTTCCTGAAGATGCAAGCATCATGTACCTTTTCCGGCCATCCCGTGTTGATGTTGGTGAAACATCCCCTGTGATCCACCAGTACTTGCAGCACCATGGAAAAGTTCCCCTTGCGGTTTATGTACTGGCCGCCCCAATGGTCCTCAATGGTCTGCACATTTCCCAAAGTCACTACCCTTCTTAGCAGCTGGTCAATGATTGCACTGGCTACTTGCAGCACAGCAGCCCCCACAGTAGATTTGCCCACTCCAAACTGATTCCTGACTCACTGATAGCTGTCAGGTATTGCAAGCTTCCACAGTGCTATGGCCACTCGCTTCTCAGCTGTGACGGCTACTCTCATTTTGGTGTCTTTGCACTTCAGGGCAGGGGACAGGAAGTCACAAAGTTCCAAGAAAGTGGCCCTATGCATACGAAAGTTTCACAGCCACTGGGAATCATCCCAGACCTGCAACACTATGCAGTCCCACTGGTCTGTGCTTGTTTCCTGCGTTCAGAACTGGTGTTCCATGTCATGAATCTGGCCCAATGCCACTATGATCTTCCAATCGCCACATACTGTGCTTCTAGGAACGTCTGTGTCCATGTCCTCAGTATAGTAATCGCACTGTCGTTGCTTCCGCGCCTGGTTTTGCAGGTACTGCACATACTGCTGGATAATGCATGAGGTATTTACAGTGGTCAAAACTGCAGCAGAGATCTGAGCAGGCTCCATGCTTGCCATGCTATGGTGCCTGCATGGGTAATCCTGGAAAAAGGATTGTGAAATGTAGGAAACCTGTTCAGTTCAAGATGGCCGATAAAAGGCAGTAAATGATTGTCTTCTGTAGCTTTCACGGAGGCAGGAAGCTCGCTAAAGCTGCAAGTTTGGGAAAGCAGGGTTTGTGGTGGAAGCTGTGCAGCTCAGTTCACTTTGGCCAAAAAACAGCAGGAAATTGTTGCCTTCTGTAGCTTCCATGGAGAAATTAGCTAGTGCTGCAAGAGTGGGAGAGCAGAGTTTGCGGCAGAAGCTGTGCTGCTCAGTTCACGGTGGCAGGAAATGGTTAGAAAAATGAGTAGATGGAAAGACAAGAGGACATGTAAGGTGGAGTCATAGTACCAGAAGACAGGGGGTGCACCATACTGCACTGTCTGGTGGCAGTATGGCTTCTTCCGTAGCTTTCACTGAGAGAGGAGTGAGTGACGACATATTCCCAGAAACACCCACAAGAATGTTTTTGCCCCATCATGCACTGAGAGCTTAGCCAAGAATTCCAATGGGTGGCTGGTACTGTGGGAACTGTGGGACAGCTGCCCACAGTGCACCGCTCCGACATTCAGTGCTAGACTCGGTACTGTGGACGCACTCTGCCAAATTCATGTGCTTTAGTTGGGACACACAAAACCGAATGTATAAAATTGCTTCTGAAAATTCAAACAGAATAATTTTTACTTAATTTTGTACTGTAGATGTACTCTATGAACACTAGCAGCAACACATCAGGACATAGAGATATGCATACTGCACTGCTGCAGAAAAAAAAGCATATAATTCCAGTAGCATGAAGCATTCTTTATTCAATTTATTTAGTCTCTTTGTTTTGTATGTTTGTTAATGATTTATTAGCAGCTTCTAATTTTCTCAGTTGTGTTTGTCATTACAAATTATTTGCCCAAAAAAATGATAGGGTTCCTTCGAAAAAATAGTATGTTATCATGGAAGTAAAATCATAATGCCTACTCACAAAAAGGGACTTAATTAAGGTTTCAAAGGCCAACCTTAAATCGGGCACTTCCAAACTTTTGAGTGCTTGACTTTTCAACTTTAATAATGTTCTTTTAATGTAGTTTGGTTGTATATAGTTATGTATATTGCATGGCACTTGTGGTGCTGGCAGCTGGCTAGCTCAGGTCAAAACCTCGAAGAAGTGTACCTGTTCACTGGTGGGTGAACATCAAAGGAATGTTGAAAGGGACTATTGTATATCTAGGCAATTCATTTATCAGTATAGTTGTTAACTATTTGTCTTCATCTACCTACATCCTGTTTAATGTATATTTGTATAACTCAATTATCCTGTTGTTGCTATATCCTTTTTCATGTCCCGTCATTAGTTTTACATTATGCAGGCAATGCTACTTAATTAACATTAGGTCAAAAGGTCTGTTTTTAAAGGTTTAGATATGAAGTTACTTGATGTGTAAAATCTAATGAAGAATTGTTCCTGACTATCATATTGTGTTTACATTATCTCTAAATGGCCCATTATCAGGAACTGAAGCCCTAGAACTTTGAATGAGAAGATTGTTCAATCCAAGCATGGGTCATTATATGAAGGACAAAAGGAAGATCCATAAACTTCCTCTTCATGTAGTCAACAAAGCAAGAGGCATGTGGTGATGAAAATGCTTGCTAGACTATTTTCAACTGTAAAAAGGCACACTTAGAGAGATTCTCCAACTCTGATTTTTCTGAATGCTGCCAGGGGGCATTCCACATACCAGACAGAGGTCCCCAAAACTCATTTTGGGAAGCCCTTAGGAACTTATGAAAAGACTCTAAGAGACTGACAAATTACTATATCTCTACTATCATTTTGGACTTACAAATTTTAACTCACCTATTATATATTTTATTTGCTTTAACCTTTTAATAACTCTCATTTCTTTTCTTAGCTAATACGTCTTTAATTTAATTTACTAAAGAAATTGGCTATAGCAGGTCTTTGGTGTGAAATCCAGAAGCATTCAGTGATCTGGGGTGAGTGACTGATCCTTTGGGATTGGAAGAACCTAATGAAAGTAATTCTTGGTTTTAATGACAAAGTCCATAAATAATAAAGAGCTGCTAAAGAACTTAGGGGGACTGTCTGTGACTCCATGATAAAAGCAATATAGTGATCCAGGAATACACTTTTCCTACTGGCTTGGTGAAATCTAACAATAGACTATACCACCAGTTTGGGGTGTCTGACCTGATTTCTGACAGTCTGACCTGAGTTTGGCACTCTTAGGCCTGGTCTGCACTACAAGTTTATCTCAAATTTAGCAGCATTAAACTGAATTAACCCTGCACCCATCCACACAACGAAGCCCTTTATTTTGATATAAAAGGCTCTTAATATCGATATCTGTACTCCTCCCCCACGAGGGGAGTAGCGCTGATATTGGTATTGCCATTTCGAATTAGTGTTAGTGTGGCCGCAATTCGATGGCGTTCATATGCTTGCAGGAACTAGCGAGATTGGGCATAAACGAAGGAGAGAACAGGAGGATAGAGTACCCAACATGCTGTCTTCGAAAGTTTTCATTCCTGACTCTTGCAAGTCCTGGTGGTGTCCTCCCTTCGATGCACAGGCTGACCATGCTTCCCTTCAGCTAGACTTTCCAATGCAGCAGTCCCCAGGTTCCAATATCAATGTGCTAGTTCCGTATTAACCGGAAAGAGCTCAGCATTTGAGCTGTATGTGAGTGTCGTTGCGGAGTCGATGGATAATATGGGGGGAGAGAGCCATGCTAGAGAGTGAGAGCAAGATTGTGAGAGACCCAACGAGCCGAGGGTGTTCAACTATAATTGTTGAGCGAAAGTTATTGCGCGAGTTCAGACAAGCCTACCAGAAAACAAGAGCAATGCAAGTTCGACCAGGTCGCCAGCCACAAGACATGACGCTTCTTGATGGATGAGCTGCGAGGCAATGTCTAGGGTCGCTTGTACCACTACCTCGTACCCCTGACCGTGCGATTCAGAGGCGAGAGTAACTAGCCATCACAAGAGGCAGAATATTAAGTGTAGTCGGAGAAGCTATGAAAGAGCGAATGAGACACTGACGACGAATAAAAGTTTACGGTCGAGAATGCACACACAGCACATAGCAAGTTCAGCTTCCGTCCACAAATGCAAGCACTGAAAAGCAGGAGTGACAGAATAAGACCTCATAGACCATCCCAAGGACATTATTCGCTAGACAAGCAAGCCCATGGGAGGGGCTCTGGTGAAGTGTACTTTGTGAATCTAAAAAGAGTGATTTCAATTATACTCAAGCTTTCTTGTGAGTAACTACCTCTCTAACCCGGCGCCTAAGCATTATCCGAGCAGACTCGCGGAACAGCACGCATGAAGGTGAGGGTTCGGATGATATTAAGCTCCTCTTGTGATTAATCTTAAAACATGGTTATTAAAGCGATCTCTTACTATCATGATTAATAAGCTAGGAGGCGTTTGCGATAGTCATCTTATGCATTTTTATTAGCAGTCACAGCTACACACGGAAAATCAGCGTATAACATTATCGGCGGAGTGAGCGGAATTCCCTCCCAGAGAGACAGTTGATGAAAGACTTGCTTCGCAAGGTAAACTATGCGCTCAAAGCTCTACCCTAAGCTTCTGAGGTAGTGCGCCTTATCGAATCAGAGGTTAAGCGGATCCTGAATCGACACCGCCATCAGTTGAGAAGCATAGAGATAACCGTCTGGTATCATTGCATGACAAAGCCTGCGAAGCATCATTGGGCCATGTCTATGATGTCCATAGTGCAAGACAGTCGCGTCTGGGATATCACGAGCAGTGTTTCGGAGCTGAGTGTCTATCCATAGTCATGTCACTGTTGGCGAATATGGCGTATCGGTAACTGCGTGATAGTGAATTACGTGGTAATTATTATAGCTCTGAGGTGTAACTAGGGGATGTGGGTGTGGTGTTGTGTTGCCCTGTCCACGGGCATTTTTGTACCTGGCTGAGTTGTAAACGTATACTCGCCCACCTCCAGTGGAGTGTCCAGAGCGGAGGTGGGGCTCGGATGAGAGGGAGGTCAACTGGAGCTGTGTCTCTTCGACTATGTGGACTTCTAAAGGCGATCTTCCTCGGCTACCTACCAGACCGTAGTCGACTGACGATAAACGCGTATACATATATCCAGTAGAATTGGTGGATGCCAGAGGGGAAGGGACGGTGGTGGGTTATTGTACGGAGTTTTACCTGGCCTACTACAATATTGATAGGAAATGCACCATCCATTCTTACGCGGCTTTACTTGGGTGTGGGCATAAGGAGGGTGCTGGTTTTATGAAGGCTCAGAAAGTCCCCGAAAGCTACTGTTGGTATATGCATCCTGGCATGCCTGCAGAGCCGATGTCGGGCCCCAGATAGCATCTGCATCTGTGATCTCCTACCAAGCCACAGACTGCAGGCACCTCAATATTTATAGGGAATGCACAAATAATGAGAACCCTTTTCTACGTGAGAAAGTCACGATGATGAACCAAAAGATACAATCGCTTGTAGAGGCAATGTGTTGTTAAAAAAAGAGAGAGTGAATCCAAGCATGTTTCTAAAGGTAATAATTGTAGTTATACCTTAAATCACTTTGCATGACTCCTTCTTCACCTGTCAGTCCTGATAGTGTTCGTATATGATTGATCATATGAAACGTGCCTTTGTGTCCATCCACTCGGTGTATCGGGCAGACACTATAATAGGTGAGAGCGTGGCTCTTGCTAAAAAGAACAGGGAAAAGACGATGAGATAGAAAATGTTCTCTGAAAACACTTGAAGAGGTGATATATCTGCGATTAGAGCAGAGTAGCGTGCAATGGAAGTAGTGAGGCATACATTCTTGATGTAGGTGAAGTTCGAAGCGGAATAGGCTGTCCTTGTAAAGCCCTAGAGATTAAGGACCAGCGACTAGCCCATGGAACGTGGAAGGCCTGGACTCTTTGATGTTATCAAGAACTAACTTTGTTGCAGGAACACATCGAAGTGGAGCTTCAAGTTCAGGCTTGGCTAAAGAGTAAAAGGCAAATGGACTCCATTTGTTAAGGTTGGCTGAGAGTGATTGTGCAGCTAAGCCTGGAGATAACATAGGTTATACCAGCTTAGAGGGCCCGATGCGCGAGCGCCTGTGCACGGTAGGAAGTCGGTTTGTGTTTATGCAAGTCAGAGTACAGATACCTTAGCTCGGTGAACCGACTAAGATAGGCGAAGAATTGCAAGACGTCGGCCACCCCTGAGACAAGGGCAAAGAGGGTCCAATGGAGAACGCCTTGCTCGATGGAATGGCAGCAGGTGACACTCCACGAAGAGAATCAGTCAGGGAGAGCAGATGGTAGGGGCAACCCGACCAGCACGCCCGTCGTTGTTTCGGCGACATCGTAGTCAAATCCAGTAACATACTCGGCCAACCCACTCACGCAGCTGGCGGTGAATGGTCTTTTCTCAGTTCCCTGCACCTCACCATCGAGTGTTGAGATTTCAAAAAAACGCTACAGCTCAATGGCGCTGTGAGACAAAGAGACTGAGGCTGCCTTCTCGGAGAATTTTTCAGAACAATACTCAAGGCGAGCAAAGAAGACCGCACTCACGAATAAGCCGCTGGTTCAGAGGTGGTCCCAGACAGTCTGGGTACCAATGAAGCGTAGGTGGCGGATTAAACATCACGTGCTCCCCTAGCACTCATCTCCAGATAAAAGGAATATGGAGCATCTTGAGGTTTTTTAGACAGTCATTGCAGTGGTATATGTAATGCTGGTCCAATACTCGGATCAGCGTGTCTATAGCTCTGGCTTAACTGCCCTAGTGTGGGCCTTTTCCCTCACTTCAACAAATTCATAATCACCAATCCCCCTGGAAGCCTGAGCAATCACCATAGGCTTCAAAGAATGTTCCTTTCCATGTTAGATATTCCCGATGTTTTGACTTAAATACAGTCCTTCTTCCGGTGATTAACATCTTCTTCGGGCAGAAAAATTCTCCTGAAACTATCATCGCGAAGGGTCGGTTAAATAAAGAATACATGCCACATTTCTAAAAATGATCCGGTTGGGAAATATGACTTCAAAGAGATAACTGTAGGAGCATGCACCGCTTTCTGCCTTAGCTGTCGAAGTCCCTCGCTCACACCACGTCGTGTAAACAGGGCTCTGGCACTAAGAGAGGTTTACCGACTTTACAGGGGAATGTCGTGCACAATCATAGGAGGTAGGTGGGTCTTTCCTTATTCAGTGGTAATATGCAAGAAAAAGGAGACTACGAAGGCTTCCTACGTACACACAGTGATCAAGCAATGGCCAGCCTGTTGTTATATTGAGTGCGAACAAATTTATTTAACACCCAAGCTCAGAGCAGATAACTACGCTCTAGCCAGCTTGCTTGGCAGTGCTAGCACGCTCTACGATGACTCTACGCGCCTTGGTACTTATGGCTGAATAGAGATCGTCACTGAGTGCGAATAAAGAGGTAGACACATAATGTGAAGTTGTGCTCGCGACTTGCCGCACATGGATCCAGCCAGTCAGGCCACACAATGGATAGACCGTCGCTTCGCGCCACTCAACTTTGCTTTTTTCGCACATGAAGAATTCTCAAGCGGACGTAACTTAGCAATAGACTCCAGCATGGCAGAGTATACCAATGGGGTCCAGTGTATATGTGCTAGGTCATTCTGGCGAGAGTTCGAGTCGTAATATGTGTGCTCCAGCAATTCGAATTACGCACCCACATGCACATGTTCTCATTATACTAGCTCCAGGCAGAGACTCACCGGTCCGTCCCCAGATATTTCTCACTTGTTAGCTAGAGCACCTAGCTCTTATTAAGAAAGGTTGGCAAGGCTATATAAAGTAGCAGGCTGTATGCTCTCATGTTTATTTGGATTGGGCTTGATCGCTCAAGTCAGGAAAGGGAGCCGATATGGGACACGTGTGTATGCGCGCAAGAGAGTGAGGTCTCACTATTTCGAACAGCACTTTAAAATGCCCAAACTGTTATTTTCTGAGTCAGTTGGAGTGGCGAGGTATATATAATCACGTTGTTCGGGGCTGTAGCAGCACTTGTTTATTAATTTACCTAGAAAAAACCTAAAGCTAAAGCATAGGGTGGAAATCTCACCTACAGTCCTGAGAATGGCAGCAGTCATGAACCCTTCCCCCTGACGGAGATTCTGCATCATCTGCTATCCACGTTCCGCTAGGCGCTCATCTATCTCTGGAGCCTTGGGTTCCCGCCTTGCTGGACACCTGCAGCGGCAAGAAGATGTGCTGCTTAGTGTCTCGCACGCCCATGTGCGCCTCTGGACTGCAGAGAGGGAACAGTAGCCCATTGGAAACGCATGCTACACACACACTGGCGACCCCTCTGTAGATCCGGGCAGCCAAGCTGAGTCCTGAATCCGACAGAGGTCAGTTCACCTGAGTACTCTCACCCCACTATCCCCACAAGATCAACTAAGAGGTGAAATGCTGGTTGCTGGAGTCATCGGGCCAGGGTCTCCTCCCCTCGCCATCCGCTGAATCTGTGACTCTGCGAGGCTGAGTCAAGCAGAGCGTCTTTGCACCTCAACGGCTCTGCTACGCCACGGGATAGGGGAGGGGGCCGGGAGGAAGAGCGCTGCTTTTCTCCCTACTGTGCTCCTTCCGCGGTCACTGGGCCAATGAGATAATGATAGCGGGAACAGACCTGCAGCTTCCTTAGAGGCAGAGCCGTATTTGATCACGAACGAAGAGGCTAGAGGTCTGCGTGAGTCAATGCGATTATGCATTATGCTCATCACCGAACACTGCCTTCAGGAAGCAGTATCCCAAGGGCCTCGCGCACACTGATTTGCACCCAGGGAAAGCGCAAAATCCCGAGTGGATGAACGCAGCTAGATTTGTCGTGTCACAAGGAGGTGTAGTAACCTTGAGTTATTCTGTGGATGCGGCGGTCCACTCCCTCTGAAGCGCAACAGTTCTACATGGAATTGGGCCCTACATTAGAGGAGCTGACTGCGTGCACACTACGACAGGGAGAGGGGAAATGGGCACACACAGTCCAGGCGCCTGAATAACCAACATAGTGGGACAGTAATCCTCGCTCCTTCACTCAACTAGGCAATGGGGAATTTTCCTCGCTCGGCACAATGGAGACTCAGGAGGCTGTAGGGATGCTGCGGTCCGACGGAGTGCACTAAGTGTCATCAGGAGGGCCCTTGAAGTCACCCCACCGCTGACTGAATCACCATGGAGATTGAATTCCTCTCAGAACTGAGGACCAGTGGTTGGGATGTGAAACAACCACTTGGAGAGGGAATTGGGCAGAGGGTGAGGAATGGGCTATTGGGCTGCCATGCAAGTGATGATTAATGAGGTACTTTTAAAGGCTTGCCATCCTACCGAGGCCCTGGACGTGCGAGACTAGCGATGTTAAATAAGCTTCACTATGTGAAAGGAATTGCCACTATAGCAACGATACCGTTTGCGGTAGTTAAATCACGCGTAACTGTCTACATGGCGAGGAATCGACTGTCAGTAAGCCACCTCCTTCAGCTGGTGTAAGAGTCAGCATTGCACTTCAGAGCAAAGGGGCCAGCCATTGTAAAATCAGTGTCACCAGCTATTGGACGTCTATGCTCCACATGCTTGCACAAGTGAAATCAGCATGCGCCCTGCTAAGGATCCGGCCCTTGTTGTCATGGAAGCGCATTGCTGAGACCTACTAATTTGGTTTTTTACGTAACGCCTGAGCCCTGGCCCCGAAATAACCAGCTATCATTTGCCCTGAGCGGTGTTTTCTCCCCTCACTAGAGTTATTCTCTATGCTCCGCCTGTGGTCGCCGTTGAGGTGAGAAAGTTTTCTGCTCAGTGGCAGGAAATGCAGCCCAAACGCGCGGCGGTAGCAAAAGTCGCAAGCAGAGCGGAGAGTGAAACGGTGCCCGTCGGGGAATCAAGCCCTGCAGCGCAACTCTGTGGTCCCCACCAGTCTGTGCTTGTTTCCAGGCTCCAATCGCATTCCAGGCTAAGAACTGCCCAATTACCAGCATGATACTCCAAAAGCCCGGGGCCTGCGTTTTGAGAGAATTGTGTCCATGTCCTCATCGCTCTTGTCCGCCTGCATATGCT
>NC_133769.1:192543573-192571053 GCF_003597395.2 Chelonoidis abingdonii
ATTGTCCCACAGTGCCCATTGTGTCCGCTCTGGACAGTAATCTGAATCAGATGCACTTAGCCAGGAGACAGGAAAAGCCCCACTAACTTTGAATTTCATTTCCTGTGCCCGCGTGGAGGCAGCAGTGACTGCAGAGCTCACTCAGCAAGGTATCATGCAGTGCCGAGAATCGAAAAAGAGCTCCAGCATGACTGTATGGAGGTACTGGATCTATACCTTATGGGGAGAGAGTCCATGCTAGCAGATGGAGGATGAGGATGGAGAGAGGCCACAATAGGGGCTCACTATAGTGTTGCGTGAAGTTAGGGAGTTCAGACAAGCCTACCAGAAAACCAAGAAGCAATGGCAAGTTCGAGGCGAGCCACAGACATGCGCTTCTATGATGAGCTGCAGGCAATTCTAGGGGGTGCTGTTACCACTACCCACCCCTGACCGTGGATTCGAGGAGGAGTAATCTCAGCCATGCCTGAGGATTCTGTGGATGGGGGAAGATGAGGAGGAGTAGGGACGACGCACGAGATTGCAGGAGGCCACAGCACACCTTCTTCCCCTCAGGCTGACTGAAGTACCCTCCTAACCTCCAAGCATTATCGCAGACCACGAAGCCATGGAAGGGGCTCTGGTGAGTGTACCTTGTAAATATCTAAAACATGATTTAAAGCAAGCTTTCTTTGAAGTACCCTCCTAACCCTCCCAAGGCATTATCGCAGACCACAAAGCCATGGAAGGAGGCTTCTGGTGGGAGCTGTCAGCCTCCTCCTCGCCTGGTTTTTCAGGTCCTGGTTCAGCATAAACTACACAAGAATGCACAAGGTGTTTACAATGTTCATGACTGCTGTCTTGAGCAGAGCAGGTTCCATGCTTGCTGTGGTATGGCGTCTGCACAGCTCACCCAGGAAAAAAGATGCGAAACAGTTGTCTGCCATTGCTTTCATGGAGGGAGGGATGAGGCTGTACCCAGAAACACCTGCAACAATGTTTTTTGCCCAATCAGGCATTGGGATCTCAACCCAGAATTCCAATGGACGGTGGAGACTGTGGGAACTATGGGATAGCTACCCACAGTGCAATACTCCATAAGTCGACACTAGCCTCAGTACATGGATGCACAGCGCCAAATTAAAATGTGCTTATTGTGCCATGTGCACTCGACTTTATACAATCTGTTTCCAAAAATTGGTTTCTGTAAAATTGGAATAATCCCGTAGTATAGACATACCCTTAGCTGTGAGCCACTCCAGGCATTGCGACAGCACTGAAGTCATTTTTTTGCTTTTCAAGCCTCAGTCTAAGGCAGGATTACAAGTTGTTAAATAAAGTAAAGAAAAGGTTTCAGTGCTTTCCAGGAGAACATCCATTAGTATATTCTGACTGAAAATCTTTAAAGGTATGACACAGATCCAATATCTGTACTTTATGTCATGGAGAATAAACAAAGCAATACATAGAGAAGTAATTTATGTCTTATATAACTTTTTTGTTGTTTTTTTTAAATATATGTGGTGTATAGATACCCAGAAAATTTTCATTTATAAGAGCTAGTAATTTCTGAATTCCCTAGGTAAAAAGATTGTTTCCTAAGATCTTGTCCAGCCGATAAGTATATGGTTGGCTGATGATGTGATGCTTTCATTTATTTATGCATGTGTCTAATCTAGGTACCTGTGTTACACCTGGTGAATGTGTTTACACTGCTACAACTTGCAGGGGGACTGTGTGGGTGGAGTTCTTGATAAGCTAGAATTTTCCAGCTCCATCTTGTTCATGTAGATGAATTAACCTCTTAGGCTATGTCTACACTCTGAGCTAGGAGTGTGATTTCCCCTTCTTGTGTACACATATTTGCTCTTGCTCTCAACGAGCTAGTAACAGCATAACTAGCAGTGTGGCCATGCTTGCATGGGTAGCAATAGCAGAGGAACAGCTGAGCCAGGTCACTTACATATCCACAGATTTCAGGCAGGTTTGTACTTAGCATGGCTCAGGGTACATCTACACTACGGGATTATTCCGATTTTACATAAACCGGTTTTGTAAAACAGATTGTATAAAGTGAGTGCACATGGCCACACTAAGCACATTAATTCGATGGTGTGCGTCCATGCTCTGAGGCTAGTGTCGATTTCTGGAGCGTTGCAGTGTGGGTAGCTATCCCGTAGCTATCCCATAGTTCCCGCAGTCTCCTCTGTCCCTTGGAATTCTGGGTTGAAAGCCCAGTGCCCGATGGGACAAAAATCATTGTCGCGGGTGGTTCTGGGTACAGCCTCACCCCTCCCTTCGTGAAAGACAGACAAATTCGGCTTTTTTCCTGGGTAACTGTGAAACAGCACAGCACAAGCAAGCATGGTCCTCTATCAATACCGACATCATGACGTTGTACAATACGTCATTCTCCGGTGCAGTTATGCTGAATCGGACTTGCAAAGCCAGGCCGAGAAGAGGCGGTTGGCTATCGGCAAAGTAGCGACTAGAGTGATGACGGACATGGCAAGAATCTCTCAAACCGCAGGCCCGTGATTTGGAGTCATGTGGTAATGGGGGCATGGTGTTCTAGCCATGGAATGCGATCTGATGCCCGGAATACAAGGCACCAGACTGATGTGGGATCGTAATTAATTTGCCAGGTGCAGGACCGTTCCAAGACTGTGAAACTTTCGCGAGTCGCATAGAGAGGGCACTGTTCATGGAACTTCACTGCCCTGAAGTCGCAGACACAAAAGAGAAGCACCTCACATTCACAACGTGAGTGGCGATAGCTGTGGAAGCTTGCAAGCGATAACGTTACCGTCAGTCGGGAATCAATTTGGAGTGGGAATCTACTATGGAGCTGCTGTGAGGCATGTAGCCAAATCAATCATTAAGCTGCTGTAGAAAGGTGGATCTGAAACTCAGTCAGTAAGTGGATGGTTTGCTGCAATGGGATCCTAACTGTGGTGGGCGATAGATGGACCATTTCCTATCTGGCCCGCAGCACCAGGGCACCCGTACATAACACAAGGAGTGCTTTTCAATAGTGCTGCAAGCACGGTGATCACAAGGCGTTTACAACATCCACGTGGATGGCAGGAAGGGTTCATGACCTCGTGTTTCAAAACCACTGTCTGTTAAAGCTGCAGCAAGGGAATACTTCCAGACCAGAAAATAACAGTTTGGGGATGTTAAATGCCTATAGTTATCTGCGTGACACCTACCCCTTGATGCATGGCTCATGAAGCATACACAGGCATCTGGAAGGTCAGAGCTGTCAGACTACAGGCTAAGCAAGTGCAGATGGTTGAAAAATTGTAATTTGGCGTTTAAAGGCACGCTGGCGCACATCTACTGACTTGCTCAGACTAGCCAACCAATTCCCTAGTTATTCGCTTACTGTGTGCTCCAATCTCTGTGAAGTAGGGTGTTTATGGCGGGTGGGAGGCGCGGCAATGACTGCCGCGATACCGACCAGCAGGGCGATTAGAGAGCATACCATAGGTGTGCAATCAGAGAAAGCTGAAATAGTTTCTCATGGCCATGTAATTTTGACTGCTGTTTGGTTTCCCCTTCCATACCTCCCCTTTAGATCCTTCCTGTAAGCACCACCCTCCTTCGATTTACAGCTTATGTTAAGAAATAAAGTCACCATCGTGTAAAAATCAGTATATTATTAAGAATAGTAAGTTATAAAAAGAGCATAGAAATGACAGTACCTGGTGTGGTTTGGGAGGAGGATAGGAGGGAAGGAAAAGGCATTTAAATCACATTTCAGTATGAAGCCTTTGTGGTTGGACTGTCCAATTCAGGGGTGGCAGTGGCGGGTGCACGAGCCTTCCACTCGTCTTACATGTCTGGGTGAGGAAATATGGAACATGTATTGTGAGGGTGGTTACACAGGGGCTTGCAGCGGCACTCTGTGACCACGAAGATCACAGAGGTCGGAGATCCAGTTGTCACGCAGCAGCTCCACATTGCATCCGCCCGCATCTTCCTGCCTAATGTTAATTTTCCTCTGCCACTCTATCTCGAGGTCTTCCTATCCTCACGTTCATCCCTCTTTCAAATATGGTCCTCTTGTTCTCACTTTCGACTGATCTTTCTTACTTTTGCTAACAGTCCTTCTACTCATAGCAAAATCTTTCCTTGCGGGTTACTTCATGATTTCTGAAAATTTCGTCTGTGTCTTCTTTTCCTCCGCTTATTGACATACGCTTCGGATGGGTAGGAGAATGAAAATGTGCACTGAGGGAGGGAAAAAGGAGAGAAGTATTTAAAAAGATACATTAAGAACAATGATTATACCTTCCACGGACAACAGATTCCTTACTATAGCACATGTGATCACTACAAGGTCGATTTTGCATTCTTAATATGAGTGCTTGGCCGTTGACATCTCACAGACCAGTCGGGCACAGTTACTGTTATGTGGCTGGTAAGCCATTGTCTTTCGGCTTCCAGCCATATAACACAGTGGCTCCTGATCGCTTCTTTCTGTTACCGCACCACGCAGGGACACAGGACCGAAGCACACTAACCGTCCCAATCCAATTTCTAGATGATGCTTTACCCTCCCCCTAGTGGCTGGTACAATCGGAAGATCTGCTGAATCATTCCTCTCCTACCCACCGCGGCTGGTACATGGAAGATACTGCTAATCCATCTCCCTCCCCCACCGCGTGGCTGGTAGCTGAAATTCTGCTAGCCACACAAGAAAAAGCTCAGCGCTATCCTCTCTCGCCCCGTAGCTAACGTCATAGGAAAGAATTTCTTTAAGGCAACAGCCCATAGGAAAATGGCATCTCTTACCTTAATTAAATCCTGAATTTCAACCAGGTTACATGAATGATAATGCACTCTGGCTGAGATAACGCAGCGAGATAAAGAAGATGTTTCTGAATGCAGCATCACCGGACCATAACCGCTTAGCTTTGTCATGCAAGATAGATACCTGATTATGGCAATGCATGGCGTGGAAAGTGTCCTACCTGGGGACAGAAAAGGCGCTGCGGCCAGAAACTTCAGGCAAAGGTTTTGGATTACCTCCAGGAGCGCTTCAATGAGATGTTCCTGTCGAGATTCGGCTCATCCAACATGTTTAAACTTTTCAGCTAGAATACTTACTGGCCGCGAATGCATCGCCAAGGCACTCATGGGCAAATCAATCATTAAAAACGCTTGCTTTTACAGCAACATGTTTTTATATTTCAAAGATATCCTCACCAGAGTTCGCTTCCCATGGGTCACTGCTGGGCTAGCGGCTTGGGGATGGGCTGGAGATGGTAGATTCGTCTGGATGAGAAAAAGCTCGTGGCTGTTGGGGTTACGGAGCTGTGTGTCGCTGGAAGTGTTCGTCCTCTTCTCTCCCTCTCACTCTCCCTCCGCAGAATCTCAGCATGGGTTGAGATACAACCCCACCTCGGAATCGCACACGACCAGGTGGGGTAGGGTGGCGCAGCCCCTAAAGATTGTATGCAGCTCGAGCGAGAGAGCGGCCATGTTTTTGCCCTGACCGGAGTTCGTTTGCTGCTTTGGTTTTCTGGGAGGCTTATTGAGCGTCCTTAATATATCACTCTGCACGCCTGATCCTGTGTGGGCCTTTTTCCGTCATAGCTTGGAATTTATTCAAATTTTTTTTCATTTCATCTTGTTGGATACGGAGTTCTGTTAGCTACTGAATCCTCATCCCATAATAGCGATAAGATCCAGTACCTCGTTGTCCAGTGACTGAGCTCTTGTTCGATTCTCAGGAGACTGATTGCTACTGGTGATGAGCTCTTGTGTTCACCTGTGCTGATCAGAGCTCCACGCAGACCAACAGGAATGAAAGTTCAAAAGTGTGGGCTTTTCTGTATACACTGGCCCATCTGCCATTCCGAATTCAAATTGCTGTCCGAGAGTCACAGTGGTGCACTGGGGATACCGCCCGGAGGCCAATACCACGATCTTGAACCACACAACCCATCGATATGGTAATACTGATTTTAGCGCTACTCCTCTTGTTGGGGAGGAGTACAGAAACCAATTCAAAGAGCCCTTTATATCGATATAAAGGGCCTCGTAGTGTGGACGGGTACAGCGCTAAATTGGTTTAACGCTGCTAAAATCGGTTTAAACGCGTAGTGTAGACCAGGCCTCAGCCATGCTTCTGCTTCCTCTACTAGTACTACTGTGGCTATGCTGCTTTTTATATGTGTGCCAACTCCATGGGACTAGCACGAGTATGCGTTTGCAAGCAGGGGAGTCACATCCCTACCTTACAGTGTAGACATATTCAAAATCTTAATATGAGATCTTGATGATTTTCAAACTCATCTGCAAATTCTGAAATAGTTTTACTTCAGCGACCTAAGAGGTGATCCTGAAACGTGCACAGCCGACATTTTGGTAACAAGTATAGCATAGACAATGGCAGTGAAAGCTGCTTTTTACTCCCCCATTGATGAGACCAGTAAATACCAGCTCCAGGCCAACAGGGCAGTCCAGTCTCCAGGCCCTTGTGCCAACTGGAAACTGAACCGAAGCTGTCAACCCGTTTCTCATAGATATCCAAACAATCATTAGACCACAATGAATTTCACCTGACCATACCCTTTCTGTGTTATACTCAGTGCAGTCTATCATGCAAAGCAAGATTGATATGAATGAAATATATTATACTGTATATTTTCTGATAATACTTACTCCCTGTAATTTAGCTTCACTTCTCTAATGGCTGTGAAGGTTTTACTTAGCAATGTAACATAATTAGACAGTAGAAATTCCATGTTCCTGGAAATTACTTGGTAGCTGCATTTAGATATAAAGCAGAGATAATGTTACATTATTTTTTTGGACAGTTACTAGGTAGAAAAGTAATCATTGAGCAACCCACTTTCTGCTTTAAAAGACAGAAATAACCAGATAGTCACTTTGCACTTCAATATATGTGCTGTGTAATCACCCTGCCACTACAAAAAAAAAAAAAAAGAGAGAGAGAGAGAAAGAAGAAAAATATACATTTAAAACTGGCACAAGAAAAAGATCTGTGAGATTTTGCCTATCCCACCAGCTCAATGGTCCTGTGGCTCTGACTGTTGCACTAACACAGTGGTTCCGAAACTTTTTGTATTGGTGACCCCTTTCACACAGCAAACGGCTGAATATAGCGCCCCTCCCTTATAAATTCAAAATGTCGGGGGGGAGGTAATTTAATTTAATTTTAATTTAACAAGGTCTCAGGTTGTCATCCCCGCACCTGGCAGAGCTGGGGCTGTTAGCCCCCAGCAAGCACTGGGCTGATAGCTCACGACCCTCAGATAATAAACTTATGACTCTCTGAGGGAGAACCCCTGCACGGAAGTCATCTGAATGACATTATGTGTTTTTTGATAGAGTGCTTATTAAATTACGAGCTGAAATCCTAGCTCCATGGAAGTCAGTTGCAAAACTGTCATTTACTTCTGTGGGAACAGGATTTCACTCACAGAGTTCACACATACCTCTAGGTTTGTCAGAAGACTGTTTAAGTACTTTGTGACAGAGAAATGCAATTATGGAACTTACAGGTTTTGCTGGTGGAATAGGGTGTGTCCTTAACAGATGTATTCTTAACTAGTTGCTCCTGAGCAGATTGGGAGTTATTTTATATAAAAAAAAATTCCCCTCTCACCCTTATGGGTGGTATGTGTCTTCCTCAACCTCGGGTCCTCTACCAGAGGCCTGGGAGTTTGAGGGTTCTGCGCAGTATCTTAGCTGTTCCTAGCACTGCACTCTTCTGGACAGAGAGCTCTGATGTTGTTCCTGGGATCTGTTGGAGCCACTCACCCAGCTTAGGAGTCACAGCCCCGAGGGCTCCTACCACCACTGGGACCACTTTGGCCTTCACTTTCCACATCCTCTCTAGTTCCTCTTTCAGGCCCTGGTACTTCTCCAGCTTCTCATATTCCTTCTTCCTGATGTTGCTGTCACTTGGCACTGCTATATCTATCACCACCGCTGTCTTCTGCTCCTTGTCTATTACCACGAGGTCTGGTTGATTGGCCAGTACCTGCCTGTCCGTCTGGATCTGGAAGTCCCACAGAATCTTAGCCCTGCTATTCTCCACAACCTTCTGCGGAATCTCCCATCTGGTCTTGGGAGGGTCTAGCCCATACGCTGTGCAGATGTTCCTGTACACAATGCCAGCCACTTGGTTGTGCCGTTCAGTGTATGCTGTTCCTGCCTGCATCTTACATCCTGCCACTATGTGTTGGACTGTCTCTGAGGCCTCTCTGCACAGTCTGCACCTTGGGTCCTCTCTAGTGTGGTAGACCCCTGCTTCAATGGATCTGGTGCTCAGTGCCTGTTCCTGTGCTGCTATGATCAGTGCCTCAGTGCTGTCTTTTAGTCCAGCCCTTTCCTTCAAAGAGACCTGTGGCACCTTACAGACTAGCAGAAGTGCAATATTTCTGTTAGTCTATAAGGTGCCACAGGACTCTTTGTCACTTTTACAAATCCAGACTAACACGGCTACCCCTCTGATACTTTTAGAAATAGGTAGTACTCAATCTTGCATCCTAAAGGGTGATTTAGAATACCTGGATTTATCCTTCACCAAGGTCAACCTTTCATATTGAAATTCCACAGTGTCAAAATGATTGAGAATAGGTGTGAAAACTATTAATTATATTTATTTTAAACAATTTCCGAGTTTCAGTAACTCTGCACATGGTAGGTGAACATGATGGTTCTGACTTCTCTGATTTATTGGAATCATTTTAAATGCCCTACTTTCAATAATAATAATAATAATAATAATAATAATAATAATTTTTAAAAATGACTTTAACTTTTTAGTTCTTTTTTTTTTTTTCAAAATCTGTTTTAAATAATTCCAAGAATTCTGATCATGAAATTATGTTAAAATCAGTTGACTTTATCAAGCCAGTCTTTATTAGGAACAAAATGAAGGCAGGGAGGAACAACTAACTGACTCTCAAACTATCAAAACTGATAAGATTTTTCAAACACCATTCTTAAGAAGTGTCTGTAGATTAGGAGATGGTGGATCTAATAGATAGAATACTAGACTGAAAACTTGTGCACTTTGCTTCTCCTTACAACTGTTGATATTTCTCTGACTTGTATTTTTCTGAGCTTTTTGGGGCAAGCAAATATCTCTTACTCTGTGTATATAGAGCGCCTATCATCATAATAATATCCACCTGTTATCAATGGAACAATAGTATCTAGCTTTACATTAGTAGATCTCAGGCATCATTTTTGTATCCATCTTACAGCTGGGGATACTGAGGTACAGAGAGGAGCAGTGACTTGTGGGAGATCATCAGCAGGCAAGTGGTGGAACTGAGACTACAACTCAGGTTTTTCATGTCCCAGTTCAGTATTCTACCCAGTAAACCATAATGGGTCTCCAGTCATAGCTGGGGACTCAAGAAAGGACTACAATGCAGATAAAGATAGGAAAAGTCCTATGTATACAAGTTAAAAAGAAAGAGACCATCAACTGACACTGTACCATCATTCTCATGTGCCTTAAAGTGGGGGATATGCATAGAATAGGAGGCCCTTCAATGGTTCAGATGATTGGTAAAAACATGATGGTCTAGAGGGCCTTTAGACTGCAAGATTGTGGAAAAAGGAGATTTAATATTTTCTATTCTTTTACACCACACGTTGCAGAAATTATTAGAAGGCTTCGTGAAAGATACTTTTTTATTTGATTTTCGGCAGCAGCAGTGAGGTCATTGAAGTACCCTAGACTGTCTTCTGAAGGTTAATTAATTTTATGCTAAGAAGTCAGTCCTTCTGAAACAGCCACCTAGTGAAAATAGCAACATTGTCTTGAATTAACAAACATCAGATCTTATAGTCAGTAGAGTAATGTGAAGACACATGAACCTGAAGTCATTATATTAGCTCACCCCATAATTATTTCTCCATACTGTCAACTATGCCTGGTTCTTTCTCCAAAAATTGTAGTATGTCCTCGATCATGTCTTATTCCTTATTAAATTGTGACTCATAAAAGAAGAATATTTCTGATTATAAAATATAACTAAACTTCCTTTCTTTGCAATTACATACAGTATGAAATGGACATTTGGCTCTCCTATGGTCACAGATTATTGTTTATATCCATATTCCTAATTCTGTGTGATATATATCTACTGATCTGTAGTTCAGCCACTAGAAAATTCTGAAGAATGTGGTATAAAACTGTTGAAATAATACTTTTGGAAATCTCTAACATATTGATATATTTATCCAATCAAAATATTTTGAAATATATTTTGCTATTAATATCCTAGATAGGAAAAGATACAGCATGTGTATCAATTATTGTGTAGGAGATCAGTGGCTGTTATTTATTAGTAATATTTATTAGAGTAGAACCTAGATGCCCCAACTGAGATTAGGGCTTTATTGTGCTAAGCACTTTACGAACACAAAATGAGAGACAGTTCTTGTCCTGATCACATTACTATTTAAATAATAAGACAGAAAAAGGACAGGTGGGGAAACTGAGGCACAGATAGGTGATGTGATTTGCCCAAGGTGACCCAGCAGGAACATGGCAGAGCTAAGAATAGAACCCAGGACTCCTGATTCTCACTGTTGGGCCCTGTCCACTAGATTACAGTTCCCAAATAAAAATTAGAGTAAAACATCAAGGTAAATAGTGAAATATTTGCAGGCTTTACACTACAAAATGCCAGTATGCTCACAATGCCATAATGGCCCTTCTCTTTTCATTCTTACTAGTAACTTGTCACTGACTGTCTAAAGAAACAAAAGCATAAAATAATTTTATGACTAATTTTATTCTACAAATATGTCTAAGGAAAAACCTCTAAAATTGAACTAACGATCCATTGAAAATAAAGCAAAACAATAAAAAGGAATCAATCTGAAATTCTTCCCCCTGCAGAGGGTCAGCCAAAGCCTATATGATGGGTAAAGTGTGATCTGAGTGGTGCAGATGCCTGTTCTGGTCCTCTGCATGGGGTTAATTTCACTCTAAATGCACAGCAGGAGCTAGTTTCACAGTTTCAGTTGCAATATTACACCTGTAGCCTGAGTGGTATATTCTTTAAACAGAATAATACACCTTGATATATATAGAACCTTTCTCACTCTAATGGGCTCCCTTCTGAAAGAAGACAACTCACTGTACGGCTCAAGGAATCAATAAAGAGGTACGTATCTGCTTATAATGAATACATCGAATAACGTGTGAAAGATAGATCAGAGTCAATTCCATTGACTTCATTAACAGTTGAGGGTGTTCATCACCTGCAAGGATTGACTCCCATGTTAGGATATGTCTGCACTATGGGGAACTATACCAGCATAGCTATATTGCTGCAGCTATGACAGCATAACCCCTTACTGTACATGAAGTCTACAATATGGGAAGGGTTTTTTCCAATAAGTGTAGGAACATCATTTCCTATGAACAGCAATAGCTACATTAATGGGACCATTATTCTGTTGACATAGCTCTGTCTGCATTGCGGATTAGGTCAGCATAGCTATGTCAATCAGAGATACGTTTTTTCACACTCCTGACCAAGGTAGCTATGTCAACCTATCTTTTTAGTGTACAGAAGCCTTAGTAAATCTAAGCACTATCCGTGCTCTGAATGCTGTCTTATTGAGTTTGGCTGTAGGAACAATACTTTTGATTTAGCTACTTACGATGAAAGTATCACAAGAGCTATTGGTACTTTACATCCTTAGCATGTCTAATGTGCATCAGATTATGTTAGCACCTGATCTTGCAAGTTCTTGTGCCACCCTCATCTCACACTGAGGTCAATCAGAGATGAAGACACATAGCACCATGTTATGTCAGAGCTTTAAACAGTGATTGTAGGCAAAACTCTTTCAAATGTCAGTGATTTCTGTGCTTAATACTATTGCTCTCTGCCTCACGGAAGTGAGCTGCTGGTTTCCTCTCAAAGACTGTAAGGTTCATTATAGTGGGCAAAAAATAGAAGAACTCATTAATTACCATTCCCTATTTCAATTAACTATAGCTCAGATAATATTCCTTGCTTACGTAGGCTGATGTCATTTTAGGCTTGCAAAATAATTGTTACTTATTCTTAGCTATAGGTCAGACAAGTTTCATCCGTCCAAGTCAGTCTGAAAACCAGACTTGTTTGGAAAGTGCTTGGACTATCTCAGAACAGAAAGGAAGCTTTTTAGTTATAGAATTAATATTCCATATCATTCATTAAAATCAGTTTCAATTGAGATGAATGTTGGACAATGTTTATGCAAACTTAAATCTCTCTCTGACAAGCTTCCTTTGGTATGGGTTTCATTAGTGAGCCTGGACTTTTCCTTAACGAAAAAGAGTATGTGAGTTACTGCCTGGAACAGGACAAAACAGGCCTGTCTGTCAGGGGGGCTGCAGAAATACATAAGGACACGTTTTCTTACTTGTGGTTTTATCATCTCAGTTTCTTTGTTTCTGCATGGAGGCATCACTTAACCTTCGTAGGAGAATGACATTTCACAATTCATCCTATTCTGACTGGCTTCATGCTATTAGGGATACTTTGTGTCTTTAAACAGTGAGTGACATGGAATGGTTTTCCAATCCTGGCAGGGACCTTCATGTATCAGATATTTTTGCTCTTAGAGACTAAATTAGCATAGAACATAAGATACCAGAACTTCCTGGAGTAGAGGAATTACTCATTCCAACCAGTGATCCATCTTTTCTAATATCCTGTATTTGACAGTGGTCAGTACCTGATACTTCAGATGCTTAACTCTCTGTAGTTCAGCGCTTCCAGTCCAAAAGCTAGCAAGACTCTGAGAGATTTGTTTTTTGACTCACATTCCATGCATTCAAGTAATGCAGAATAAAAGGAAGCTTTTATTCACTTCTTTCTTTTCCTTTTAAAAGTACTGGGTTCTTCTTCAGAAGGAAGCATGAGAAATTTACTTTTTATAGAAATAAATAATAATCATTAATAAAAAGACCACGTTATAAAGAGTACAAGGCATGGAACATTCCAAATGAATGATGCACCCAAAATTAGGTTTCCTTCAGTCTCTGTATTACCTTTGCATTAAGGGGTTGAAACACAATAAAAATGAAAACATTAACAAACTTAAAAGGAATCCACATAACAAGATTTCTAAGCCTAAATGTTGTCCAAATGCATTAGAATCTCAGGTAGAAAGCATCAGTTTTGTAGCATTGCCAACATTTAAAACACTTTCCTGGAACAATTCTGGGAAGGAGCCAGAGTCTAGAGATTTCTGTGGGGGTTGTGTAGGCTTGGGGAGGCAGCAAGGGGGTTGCTAGGTTTGGAAGTGTCAGCACTGGTTAAAGAAGATTGAAACAGGAGAGGAGGCTCTTACTGCACCAGTCAAGGAGGAGGGAGAGCTGTTTGAAACCACTGCTTACCTGAGCCAGGGAAATGAAGGGGAGCTCTCTCTATGTATGTGAGCAGAGGAGAGATAACTGCACTCCCTTTATTTTAACCTCTGGGAGAGAGGGGTTGCTGGGTTTAAGGATAGGAGGATGATTGCTGAGTCTGAGGAGACAGAAAAAATGGTCCCTGGGTTTTGTAGAGGGAGAAGAAGAGATGGTTAGGTTTGGGGAGGCTGGAGTGTTGGTATCTGTTGGTCCGGGCTTGGTGGACTACTCTTTAAAAACAAACCCCCTCCCATCCAAACCCCAAATCCTTTTTGGTTTCCCCCTTGAACTTGAAAGGGTCATGAGATAAACAAGTGGAGTTTCCATCTCTTCTCTTTACGCTGAAGTTTTGGGTTGGGACTGATACTGTGTGATAAGCTATAAGAAGGTTAGTCTCTTTCTTGGATGAAAAGTGGTACTCCAAGTAGAAAGAAAAAGTGAGAAACTCTAAATACTGGGCACAGATCCTCAAATTATCTGTGTTCTCCTTCTCTCAGCTCCCTGCTTTATTTTTGTTCAAGTCAAAAAAAATAAGGAACGTGTTTCTTTCGTCAGGCAGAGTGCTGCAGTTCAGCTCCTATTTCCTTTGAGTGCTAGTGAAAATAGATTTTGCTATTTTTGTTTTAGTTTCCATCACTAAAACCACCTTGTTATTTGGGTCAGTTTGGCAAAAGTGGCAGAAAACAGCAGGGATGATGTAGGTTTTAAATGAGTTGCCCCAGCAAATCTAAGTGGGGAAGTGTGAACAGCATCTGCCTATGTTGTGTTTGGTACAAGCCAGTCCTCTGAGTCCCTTGTTTGTATGAGTGTTCTATTCACTCACCAAATAAAAATATAGAAGAAATGCATCATGTGTTTAGAGCAGAAGTCATTATAGTATTGAATACTCTGGTGACTATATATAATATATACATTACATATAAATACAAATTTATTAATGTATGGTGAATCTATTGTGTAAAAATTTATGCAAGGCAAGCATTTCCTGTCCCTGCAAATCACTGGGGTAAGTGAACAGCTGTAGAGAGGTGGTATATTATTAATCTACAACAGGCTCCGAAATGCTTTCGCAGTGACTGCTTTTCAGTTTACAAAATGTGCTTGAGCATCTAAAGTTCTGAACAGATGTGGCTGAATCCAAACTGCTGCACTAAGTATTGCATGTAAGTCCTATAAATGTTTCACAACTTTTAAATATCGTCCCTAAATTTAAAAATGACACAACAAACATGGCTTGGCATTATGCCAACGACATCAGTACAGCTTCAAGGGAGAGATTTGGATATTGGCAGAGCAGAAGATAGCAAAGCAATGGTATGAATCCTTTTGTTACTGCTGTTTAAAAGATTTAAATGACTCATTTCTAAGGCTGTATAAAAGAATGCTTATAAGATGGAATCAAAACCATCTTGGCACTTCACATTGGAGTCTGACATGCTAAATGGGCCAAGGGCCTTAAGCCTGATTCTGATTTGTCTTACATCAGCTTTAAACCAGTGTAACACCAATGACTTAAGTAGACTTGCTGGCATAAATGAGAGGATAATGGGCTTAAACTGCAGCCAGGGAGATTTAGGTTGGACATTAGGAAAAAGTTCCTAACTGTCAGGGGTGGTTAAACACTGGAATAAATTGCCTAGGGAGGTTGTGGAATCTCCATCTCTGGAGATATTTAAGAGTAGGTTAGATAAATGTCTATCAGGGATGGTCTAGACAGTATTTGGTCCTGCCATGAGGGCAGGAGACTGGACTCTATGACTTCTCGAGGTCCCTTCCAATCCTAGAGTCTATGAATCTCTAATCAAGTCACTCCTCTTCCTAAATGTCTGTAATACATCTCGCTTCCTATTGGTGCTATATAAATAATAAGTTAGAAACAGAGCATTACATAAACATATTGCCAAACATGGGGTTTGCAATGTGATTATACCACTGTGCATCCCTGCAAATAATGTACTCACATCTGACTTTCTCCACAGCCTATGAGCAAAGAGCATGAATCCCACTCCTGGTCCACTGGCAGAAGGAGAGGTTTTGGTTCAGCTTAAACTCTTCCAGGTTTGGAGGTGAGCAGGAGAACCTCAGCACACAAACTTTTCTGGAATTCCTTCTACTTTTTACAGTATACCATAGATATTTTTCATTGCCTGGTAATATTGCTGTGATAGTCATCTGCATGCTAGAAAAATATACACATCTGCACCCTTCGAGTCTGTAGCGTTAGATATTGTTTTATTATAGGAGTCAAAAGTGGACATTATAATTACTGGACTCAGATGCTTCCAGATTAGTATAAAGGTGATTGAGAGTTGTTGGAGTTTTTTTTACTTCCTTATTTGAGCTTAGCTGCAAGAAGATGCTAATGCTATTTGGCGACCATTTAGTTGTGCAGATAGAATTACTGCTTTTGGTATATCCCTTGAGAGGCTGAAGTGCTAGCTGTTCAGTTGTAGTCTGCTAAACTGTAAATAAATGGACAAAGATATGATGAACTTTAAGTGTTGTTGTCACATTTATATCCTTTGGATTAACATTCCAAACTCAGGTGTACCTGGGGTGATTTTTTGCATGTGTAATAATGTTTGAGTACTGTAAATCTGACAAAAATCACTATATAAGCTACACTACATCGACCATGAGAGAAAAATAGCATCTTGTTTTCTGAAATCAGTGTGAGTTCTGCAGTGGATTGAGAGTATGGGAGCAAATTCAAGCTTTTTGAGAGACAGACTGTAATTTTTGTGATGTGGGAGCCTGATTCTCAGCCCCTGCAGAGGGGGAATCTCCAGGTGGCATAAATCAATGTGCCTCATTGTTTCCTTGTGCTTTTCTGTCTGTCTCTATCTGTTTTCTTATACTTAGGTTGTAAAACCTTTGGGGGCAGGAACCATCCTTTTGATCTGGTCCATGACTGGGGTCTGAGGTGCTGTCACGATACAAATGGTAATTAATAATAATATACCTAGTAAATGGTTCTGCACCACCACCTATGTAGGCCCCAGCATAGAGGAAATGGCTAAAATAAGGGGGGGAGGGGTGAGCTGCTTATTCTGAGTTGCTGAAAGAGTCCCACTGGTCAATTGGCACCCAGACACAGATGAAAACAAACCAGAAGCTGAACCAGCACACAGCTGGCCCTTGAATCAGTGGTGTATAGTCACATTTTCCTCATCCCCTGGTTCTGTATCACACACAGCTTAGATGGATCTGAGAATCAAGAAGGAGTATTTGTATAAGACAGGGGTCGGCAACCTCTGGCACATGGCTCACCAGGGTAAGCACCCTGGTGGGCCGGGTCAGTTAGTCTACCTGCTGCATCAGCAGGTTCGGCCGATCACAGCTCCCATTGGCTGTGGTTCGCCATCCCAGACCAATGGGGGTGGTGGAAAGCTGCATCCAGCACATCCCTTGCCCATGCCGCTTCCAGCCACCCACATTGGCCTGGAGCGGCGAACCATGGCCAGTGGGCTCCGTGGTCTGCCGAACCTGATGACACGGCAGGTAAACAAACTGGCCCAGCCCGCCAGGTTGCTTACTCTGGTGAGCCACATGCCAGAGGTTGCCGACCCCTGGTATAAGATACTTGATTCTATAATGGTTATGCTCCTCTGTTTTTGGGTGGGGGTGGGGGAGGGATGCACACTAGTTTTCAAGAATATCTGTTAATCTGTTTCTTAGGCTCTGTTTTCAGTAAGCCTACGTCACGTAACTGGGAGTTTAGCTTTTTCCTTCTTTTGGAGGAAATGTTCATTTTCATGAAACATGAATTAGAGCAGATGTGGAGAATGTGGAAATTTGTGTAATATTTTTAATGGAAAGATATTCATGACTTGGTTTCCCCACTCACTTTGTGTTGTCAACCACTGAAAGTGAAGGAGTTGATTTCTCCTGTGGGACAGTGGAGTAAAGCATTGAATATTAGTCAGATTGGCGGGTCAAGAATTGTCTACATAAGACTACAATTGCCCTAATGAAGACCAATGATCAGATATTATCTTTTTACAAGTGACTGCCAAGGGAAGGCTTGACAATTTAGCAGACAAAGGTATAAAAATGAGCCAGTGGTTGGAAAGTGAAACTAGACAAATTCAGACTGGAAATAACATGTATATTTTTAACACGGAGGGTAATTAATCATTGGAACAATTTACCGAGAGTTGTGATGCATTCTACGTCACTGGTGATTTTTGGATCAAGATTGCGTGTTTTTTTATAGGATATGCTCTTGGAGTTATTTTGGCAAAGTTCTATGACCTGTTGTCAAGATTTTTTTTCTCCACTTTGAACTTTAGAGTACAAATGTGGGGAACCTGCATGGACCCTTCTAAGCTTAATTCCTAGCTTAGATCTGGTAATGCTGCCACCAGCCAAAAATATAGTGTTTGGCACAATTCCTATTCCCCCAAAACCTTCCCTGGGGAACACAAATCCAAACCCCTTGAGTCTTAAAACAAGGAGAAATAAACCATCCTCTCTCCTTTCCACCCCCAGACTTTCCCCTCCCTGGGTTGCCTTGGGAAGCTTCACACCGATCCAAACTCCTTGGAGCTTAAACAAATGAGGAATTAACCCTTCCCCCTTTCTTTCCCCCCCACCAATCCCTGGTGAGTTTAGACTCAATCCCTTGGATTCTAAAACAAGGAAAAATCAATCAGATTCTTAAAAAGAAAGCTTTTAATTAAAGGGGTAAATTTTCTCTGATACAAATCAGGATGGAAAATGCTTTACAGGGTATTTAAATTCATATAGACTTGAGGGACCTCCCCCCCTCCCCTTAGATCAAAGTTACAGCAAACAGGGGTAAACATGCCTTCAAGCCAAAAAGGAAAGCAGTCACAAGTGGAAGAAACAAACATAAGGACTATCCGCCTTGCTTGGCTATACATTACATTTTGAAACTGAAAGACTGCATTCAGAAAGATTTGAGAGACTGGTTGTACGTCTGGTCCCTCTTATGTCCCAAGAGTGAACAATGAACAACACCAAACAAGACTTTCCCTCCACCAAGATTTGAAAGTGTCTTGTCCCTATTCCCCCTATTGGTCCTCTGGTCAGGTGTCAGCCAGGTTCACTGAGCTTCTTAACCTTTTACAGGTAAAAGAGACATTAACCCTTAACCATCTGTTTATGACACCTGTATTATACAGAAGGTCAGATGATGGTCACAATGATCCCTTCTGCCATTAAATCCTATGATTGTATGTAGGGGGAACATGTGAAACACAGCTTGACTGCAACTTGAACACAAATATGTGAGGTATGAGCAGACTGTGATATGAGATTGCTGCTACCCTGTTCAAGTGATTGATGGAGACAAAATCCTGAAGGGTTTGGTGTAGAGGAGCAGCATGGACTCTCATGTAAGCTTTGTTTTTCCAAACAATACTTAATTACCATATTGCAGCTGACTAATCAAGAGTAAAAAGTATTCCTGGAGAGGTATTCAAAGATGGTGGAAAACACTTTTGCAAAATATGCAACGTTTTTCTGGGCTATCAAAGGAAATCAACAATTTCAAATCACCTCACCAAATCACAGAAACATTTAAAGAGAAACACTGCATTGCAGGGAGAATCACAAAAAAAATGTAGTGTTCACTTTCAACATGTTTCATCACAGCCACAGTAACATAACATGAGCACTTAGATGTTGTCCCTGACTGGGTCTTAACTTGTGCCATGGCAAACATACCATTATCTAAAATGGACCATCCTTTCATACACCAGTTTCTAAACACTTGAGTGAAGAATGATGGTGTAATTCTACAAGGTTACCAGCTTCAAGATGCATATCTTACAGATGTCTACCACACTGACAGAAACAAACTTAAGGACAAAGTAAAGCATAACTATATGTCAGTTATATTCAGTGAAATGACTGATGATGAGGGGTGCTATGTACTTAACATTTCACTCATATCACTGGCAAAAAATGGTACTGGAAAGATGTCCTCCTATCTTGAAGACACACGCTTCATGCAGAAAAAAAATCGCAGCACTATGTCTCAAACAGTCATTCAGATTGTGCAAAATTACAAAATTGCTCACAACAATGTAGTTGTCTTTTACATGGATAGTGCTGCATACATGCATAAAGCTTACAAAACTGAATTATAGTAATAGGAGATATAACTATCTTTTAGAACTGAAAGGGACCTTGAAAGGTCATTGAGTCCAGCCCCCTGCCTTCACTAGCAGGACCAAATACTGATTTTTGCCCCAACTCTCTAAGTGGCCCCCTCAAGGAATGAACTCACAATTCTGGGTTTAATAGGTTAATGTTTAAGCCACTGAGCTATCCCTTCTCCCTAAATTCTCTATACTATTTCCCGATAGCATCCATGTAACATGCCTTGCTTACTTAGTCTGGTGGAAGAAAGTTTTCATAAGTCACTCAAGGATGTCAACGCACTGGTAAAAGCTTTCTCACAAATGTTCTATATGTCAGAGGGCAGGAAGATGAGGTACTTAAATTATATCAGGCAAAAAGTTCCCAGTGCTACAATGGCACCTGTCTCATTAGTAACTAGATGTAAAGTCTGGTTTGCTGCTGTTCTGTACCATGAAATACGCTTTCAATATTATCACAGCTTTGTTGAAAAAGAATTGAGTGTGCATGGCAACTCGGCACCACATCGTGGTGGGAACGTGAAAATGAGTCAGATGAAACCCAATGTTTAATGCAGAAGATTGCACTGCCTTTTGTCCGTCAAATATACAGGCCAGTCATTGACCTAATTGCTACATCTGAAATCCAGAGACAATGTGTAACCTGCACACCTCCTGGGTTTGGTGTTCTGTCTCATCTAGTGGCACCGAGACCACTTAGAGAGAGAGAGTTAAATGGGGCAGCTCTACAGCCTTAGCTAAGGGTCATATTGGTTTTATCTCATGTTATAAGCTCATGCATTTAGCTCCAAAGGTCTCTGATTCAATCCTGACGACTGTGGTCTGTTGGTGTCACAAATGCACTCTCTTTGCTTTTGAGAAAATGGAAGAACTGTTGTTTTTCCTTGAGACACATACTCAGTTTTCAGAGGAAACCACTCAAAGGTTTCTCAGGGCTGAAGATGACAACAGTGTAACAACTGATGAAAGTAGCAAGTTGGTTCACCTGTTTCTTTGGCTGTTGACAATTCAGCTGAAAAGTTGAAGTACATCAATGACACTGAGAGTGAGCAGCCCACAATTAAGTCCTGGAAATGCATAAGAAATGTCTCATGTCAAGGCAGATTATACTTCATTTCCTGGCCTCAGTGACATTTCGGCAGAGGAGTTTGCTTTGTATACCGGGAAGGTGGCACCTGATGTGATCCAGAGCACTCTACAGTCAAGAGAAATTGACATTGCGATGTTTTGGTCATCAACAGCCAACTGTCTTCTGAACTTAAAAACATTAACTTTCAGATACATAAATGCTGTAACAAACACAGCTGATGCTGAACTCAGCAGGTCTCTGTATAATCTTGTCCTCACTGGTCAGAGGCGTTCTCTTTCAGAAGATAAACTGAAAGAGCTTGTGTTCCTTTATTTCCATCTTGGAATTTAAAAAAGACTTTACGTTAAGAAAAAAATCCCAAGGTTTAGTTCTATTTTACTTCATTTACTTACTGTGCTCGTATTTTGATAAGCTGTATGCGAGAAGACCCCAATATAACTGCACAATAATGTTGTTACATTGCATGATATTTGAGATACCACAAGTATGCAGAGCATTCTTTTGTTTAATTGATTTATTTAACTTTAAAAAATCACATGTGCTGAGTTACTTTTTTGTTGTTGTTCAAGGAATGATAAAGCGCTACAGTAGATTCTGTGATAAAATGTGCTATATAAATACAAAATATCTGAATATATTTCTAAAGAAGCTTCAAATAGTGTTATATTTCAGTTAATTTGTTTTTTTTTAAAGATTTAATTTTGCATAATTTTGATTTTTTCCTGTGCATATTTCCCTGGCGTGTAAATGGAAGACTAATGAATGAGATGTCAAACTGAAGGGAAATGTGGTTTAAAATGCAGGCTGAATGAAGGGCTTCACTCCTGTCAATCCATGTCCCTCCAAAATAATAGTAATTAAAAAATAGAATCATGTGGTTGATCCTTATTTGAGGAAGGACCTGTATTCTGTTTATTTTTCCAGGACAGAGACACCCTCCCAGCACAGGGGCCTGGGATGTTTGAAGAGAAGGAGAACAATGTTTCCTGACTAAGAAATCATTCAGATGCTGTCCGAGTGAGAACATTTCAGGGACATTTTTGCTGCTACTGACCCCACAGAAGAAAAGAAAAAACTGGTACCTACAATCAAGTTTAATTAAGAAAATAATAGGTTGAGTCTAATTTCTTCTGGAAATGATAGAACAGAGGAAGGATTGCCTGGCCATGAGACTGAGAGCCAGGTGCCAGCATTGCCAGAGCAGCACCAGCAGGAACCAGTTGAAAGCAACTCAGGGAAACAAGACTTTGGTCTGGTTGTGCAGCTGGGATGTGAGGCAGTGACCACACATTTCCCCGCTTACCCCATGGCAGGATTGCCCACCACTGCTAGGGTCCTGGCTGGGAACCTGGGTCTGTATATGGGGCGGGATGCATACTAACTTTTAGGCCAGAGGACCAGAATTATAGACTGTTGCTGTTTGCTCCAGCATGGTGCTTGAGGGCCATAGACTGTTTAAGTGTTTAGCCACACCAAAGGGGCATGGGCCATAGACTGTTGTCTACCTGACTAGGAGGCTGGGGCTACCGCTGACTTGGAGGATTGCTATTTGGCTGACTTGCACAGTCGCAGCTGAGACCACCTGTTGAACTTCTGGCCAGTGTACCGACTTCCTATCACTGCCGGAAGGGGGTGTCCTGACCCTGAGAAGAGGGAACATTACAACTGTTTATTAGTTTCTGCCATGTGATAGTGTGGTTGGGTGGGGTGGGAAATGGTGAAATTTTATGTAAACAAGCTATGACCAGAGAGAGCTTTCATCAAGATAAAATAATAAAACTACAAAGGTCCAGACTGTGGTTGCCTCTGCTGGGAGGAGTAGGGCAGGAATCTGATCCTCTGACTCATGCTAAGTATCAGCTTCCTTCACAAGTGGTTTCATTGTCTTCAGAGAAAACATACTGTGACGTGTTCCCCACAAGGTGCCACTTAGAACTGGGGTACCCCTGAGTCCTATGACATACCAGTCTGGGCTTGCTCTCTCACTGTGCTGTTGTGACAAGGTGCAGACAAGCTCCTGGTATTACACTTCCACCAGCATACACACAAGTAGGGACACACCCAGCTGCAGTACATGCAGGCCCTCTAAATAGCCATTGCACGAGCCAACAGTAGAAAGGCTACAGCCAAGATAACTCTCTTCTCCCCAGTCACTCACCCCCTCTGGAGTATAAAATTATACCATCTTGCACTACACAGGGAACTGTACAGCAAAAGCACATAGAGTTTGCACTCCTGCCCCTGCCCCATGTGGAAAGGAATATGCAACAGCTTTTGCTCCTTGAGCTACGATTTATTAACTACAAAAGATGGATTTTAGGTGATTTTAAGTTCTAGTAAACAGATCAAAGGAGGTTACCTAATAAATAAACAAAAACACAAACTAAGTCTAAGATACTAGAAAGATAGGATATGAATTAGCAAAATCTCACCCTGGCTGATGATACAATCAGGCTGCAGATTCTTAAGGGACAAGCTGCACTTGCTTTACAGCTTGGAATCTCCAGGTCCTTCATACACAGGGTAGAAATCCCTTTACCCTGGGTCCAGCACTTCCCCCAGTTCAGTCTTTGTTCCTCAGGTGTTTCCAGGAGTTTTCTAGTGTGAAGAGGAGTGAAGAACAACCAGTGATTGTCACTCCCTGCCTTATATAGCTTTAGCATATAGCGGGAACCCTTTGTTTCAAAACTTAACTTGGTTCCTAGACTGGCTTGTGGAAAAATACTGACATCCCACGATGCAGTCCAGAGACATGTGTTCTGGTCACATAACCTTGCAGTGTTACAGCACCCATTGCCTATAGGCTGGCCAAAGTGCTCACAGGAAGGTTAAGCTATTCCACAGTCCATTGTCGTTTCTGAGGGGCCATCAGTCCCATCTGGCTTCTTCATTGTTGTACCTGAAAGGCTGGCTGTGGGTGTTTTCCAGAATAAGCCCATTTGAAATACAAATCCCTGGTCAATATTCATAACTTCAGATACAAAAATAATAAATGCATATAAATAGGATAATCAAATTCAGCAAATCATAACTTTTCCAATGATACCTCACAAGACCCGCATCATACAACATGCATCATAATTATGCCATAATTATATCATGATAATATTACTGTGAGGCACATGGGGTGCACTGTCACAGGTACTATTCAGTGTCAGTGATGGATAAGAATCTGGCCCTTGACATTTTCTCTTTCTTTTTATTATTATTCCAAGCTTCTTTTATTTTAATGTTCAATGGATAATGGAATATACTTTCGTTTTTTCAGTGTATTTGACAAATGTTAACTGATTCCAGTTAGGCTGTTGTGTTTTTTTAAACAGACATTTTACATTCCCTCATAGTCTTTCTTTTTTATTAAAGCCCATATGTTTTTTGCTCTTAGATTTCCAACATAAGGTGCTATATGCTTTTTGATGTGAGCGCAGAACTTTCATTAACGCTATATAGGACTTATGTTCACACAATGAGAGGAGAATATGCCCCTAGATACTTTTGATCTCACAGCTAAGTAAACTGAAGCCTGAGAATTGAAGTAAATGGCATAGTGAATAATGCCTTGGAATCATTATGTCAAAATTTCTATGGGGAATATTTTTTTTCTACTGACTGACTCCTTCATTATATGAATCATGTGAAGACAATGGATAAAATGAATGGCTGGATACTAATGGTGCCCAACAAATCTGTGCCCCATGTTTTTTTTCTGAGTGAATTATAAATTAAAATGTCACAAAGACAGTATGGCACTTACAGAAGAGGCTGAAGTGCTGTAATAAACTTTATACACTTGCCCTGTATTTCTGGAGACCCAGGTTCAAACACCAGTTTAGGCAATCTCTCAAAGTAAAAAGGGATATGCTGGTCTCATTCTAATTTCTGCTAGGGATAATCATAAAACCATCACATAGTTTAACAGAATATGAAATGATGGAAAACTTCTGCTAGGGAGAAATCACAGGCAGGTGTGGTGAAGGTGTTGTGCAAAGTAGGATTCAGCAGCACTGGCAGAGATACTTTCAAATGTTGAACTTTCAGGAAACTTGCTCATGCTCTACCCAAAATTATCCTTGGTTCTTCCTCCTGGACATGATCACTTCAATTTACGTACACATGTTGAGTTAAAGAAAAAATGCATTAATAAAGCAGGAATTTATTCAAGCCTGTGATTGGCTTCCAAAAAAGAGTTAATTCTTTTGTTCTAGGGAGGACCACAGCTGGTTGTAATCAGTGTAGAGACACTCATGAGGGTCATGTGGCTGGGGGAATGTAATATGTGGGTACTATACAAAGCAGAGCTCTCTGATTACTCTTGAAGAAGACAGGAACAGTGAAGGGTTTGGTGAGCCACAGAGAAGGATAGTTACCTGGAGTGAGCTTGTAGGGAGCCAAGTGGATGGTAGTGAGCTGGAGGAGAACCTGGAGGTGAGACTAATATGGTTGGACTAGGGAGACGGGGTGAGAAGCCATAAGATAAGGGTGACTGTGAAGTCCTTGCAAAGGGCTAGAAATTACATGGAGAGGCTGGGTAATTTTTTTTTTTTAGTTATATTAATCAAGATGAATAGACTCTGGAAAAGGAGCTTTTAATTTGGAGCACCTGTTTCTGTGGTGGCTGTTTGACCAAAAAAAAGTGAAACTGGGCCAGAAAGTATGCAGTGATCCTGTGATAATGCCCTATTAACATGTAAATAGACAAGTTTAAAATGATATTTAAAAAAAAAAAAAACAATCAAACCATGATCAAATGCCTGCTAAGATTTCTTGAGTTTTACAGTCCTTGCAAAGTTTGTCTTGGATTGGAATGTGAACACATAAAAGAAAACAGTGAAGACCAGGGAGAACAAAATGAAGGGAAAATGTGGAAGCCCTCCCCTGGAAATTTTTGAAAGACCAGGTGCATGTTGATGTGACTTTCTCAGTTCCTCGCTAGTTCCAATTCCCCTGTCTATTGTAAATCCAATAAAGAGCCATTTGAAGTGTTAAGGATTACTTGAATAAATGTTAAAATGAAAACATTTTGCCTGGAATTGGGAGCCAATGTCAAATGTAATAGCTAGAACTTTCTAAGGCAGCTGGACTGTCTTGAAAGGTTGTTTGAAGGACCAGACCCTTCCTTGTTGTGCTGAGTAGCTCACTTAATTTACTTTTCTCACTGTTCTTCCATTTTTATTCATTATTCAGATTCCCAATAACTTTTTTCTGTCTGTTTAGTATGCACTAGGTACCTTCCCTTGTGATACCGAAATCTAATAAACAGAGGAGACTTAGAAGGTCAGCTGCTGACATTCCTATGTTAATAAGCTCCATTTTGTCTGGAGACTGTACAGAAAAATAATTCCTGATACAAAGGTGAATGGTAGCTTCAGTGGACAGCTACTGGTGATCTATTCTGAGCCTCACAATGTGAGTGAGCACACTCTTTTCCCTGATAAGCAGTCATGGCGGGTACCCAGTGTGATTGTTGATGCAAGAGCAGAAATATTTCCCCTCCAAAATGAGATATGGACAAGATATGACAGAACAATATTCTTTTGCTCAAACCTGTCTGTTGATTTCAAAGTGCCTAGAGCTAAAACAGATGGTGGGAGGTAGCACTGGCTGGTACAACATAGCTAGCTGTTTTCTGATTCCCCAGAGCTCACGTCCATTATTATTATCTGTTGCTGTAAATGCGAACAGTGCTTGATGAAGACATAATACAAATCCTTGCCCTTAAGAGCTCGCAGTCTACAGCAGACTTAACACGAGAGCTGGTTAAAAAAATTCAGATTTTTTCAATGAAAAACAGCAATGCATGTTTTATGAAAAATGTTCCTATTTTCCAACCAGCTCTGCTTCACATAGAGAGTGACAACAGAGAATGATGTAGGACAGTGTGTGGAGGGAGTATTGAGTGAGGCATAAGGAAATGTTGGGCATGGAGTGAGGAGTAAGGAAACGAGGGGCATAGAGCTGCAATCAGACTGTTTTGTCTTGTCAAACTGTGTGTGCATTTTATTAGTTTAATAATTCTGAACCCATCCTAGCCATGGCTGAAACCTCAAGCTTCAGAACCACCAAGAAAAAACACCAGATCAACTGAGGAACTGGAAAGGGAATGTTAAAAACAAAGATGCCTCACCCACAGTACTGGGGAGAGCTACCAGCCCCTCTATGTGCACGTTTGTCAGGTGGAAAATTAAGACATATATAAAAATGTTGCCCCTGATCTAAGCCTGTAGGCATTGTAATTTCAGGGATATTGACCGAACTTTTGGGGGAGCTAGTGGTCTTGCTTTGCCCACAAGGTCTGAGGTTGCTAGAAGAAATATTGTGTCCATATAGGTGGCTGGATTTGACACCTGAAGTTGTCTGCCAGCTAGTTTGCCCTCAGATATTGGTGCAGAAGGACTTAGCCTATGGGGATTCCTGGATGTATGTTACAGGTGGGGATCGTGGTACCTGTTCTTAGTGGACTTGTCCTACTTGTTGCCTTGGCATGCAGTTGTGAGATGCAACTAGAAGCCTTTTCGCAGTCTCTGAATACTAAGAACAAAAGACAGGTCTGGGGCCACAGACAGATAAGGACAGCTGCAGCGGCACAGGAGCCAGTGAACAGGACTGCTAACAGGGGAGTTTCAGTGGGAGTTCTGTTGGAGGAGCAGGTTTTTGTAGTTTGTGGATTGTATTGTGGAGTTTGTGTTGTGAGTGAGAGTGTGTGCAGGCTGTTAGGGGCCGTGTGCTGAGAGCGAGGCTGAGCCCTGAGTTGGGGGCGGGGCTTACCTGATTAGGGGTCCTATATAAGGAGCCAGGCACTCAGGCAGCGGCACAGACAGCTGCAGCGGCACAGGAGCCAGCGAACAGGACTGCTAACAGGGGAGTTTCAG
>NC_133769.1:192575691-192634126 GCF_003597395.2 Chelonoidis abingdonii
GGGGTTGTTATAAATGTGTATGGGTAGGGTTTTGTGGCCTGCCTTGTGCAGGAGGTCAGACTAGATGATCATATTGGTCCCTTCTGACCTATGAGTCTATGAGTCTATGAGTCTATGACAGAGATCAGATGCTCTAGTGACTTCCGGTGTTGATGAAGGTGTAGTTCCTTTGGATGGATCAAAGACTGCATGTGTTGGGCATGGGTGTGATGTAGGAGAGAGGTGCCACAGGATGGTAGAATTTTCCTATAGCCTCTCCTACTAGCAGGTGATTGGCTCCCACAGGGTTAATTATTTTCAAGCCCTGGAGTCAAGTGTGCAGTGAGCCTCTGTCCAGAATATAAGGGAGGTGGGAGATTAGCAAAGATTAGGCCATGTGCAACCTGAGTAGTAAAGAGCAATTAACATGATGTTGCTTTTCTCCTACATTTTTGTGAGGGGTGGCCACTTTTGCCATCCTCTCCCCTTGATTCCCTTGTTCTCCTTTAACAGAATTTGACTAAGGCCCAGGTTTTTAAGGGTATTTAGGGATTGTTTCACTCAACATTACGAGGCCACTTAGGAACCTTAGTTTCATTGTTTCAAGTGATTTAGACATGTAGGAGCCTAAATCCCATTGACTGTCAAAAAGGCTTGGGCTTCTAAGTCACTTAGGCATTGCCATGCTGAGTAGAGCAATTTCTAAATAGACTTACATTTTGGGTCTAAGAGCCTTCTGTGCATGGAAATTCACCAAAATTTTTCTGCTTCCTTTTCAAACCCTGTAGATGGCAGTTTCCAACTCTGCCTCTACTTGCTGAGTGGTGTTGAGCAGCAGCATGAAACTAATTAGCTCTTGGTTAACAGCTTCACACTGAGCAGACTTAAACCAAGTAAAGGAGCACTGAGTTCAATGGGGTTGCAAATGCTGTGAGTCCAAGCAGAATCTGGCCTATGTACAAAAAGCCTTCAGGGGAAAAATTACTAGAGCTCAGATTTCCCCACTGCCTTGCACCCTGGGTAGTCACATCTGTGCAAGGTCATTGTTAAATGCACTCACTAGTGTAACTAAGTGGAGAATTCTGATTTGGAAGTGTTTAAACTTGCTTTGCATGAGTGTAAACGACTATCCAAGGTGAAAGGCAGTGGAGAAAGCCTATGGAATTATTCACTTTCCTGAGCTTTTTTATACATGAAGCTGACTGCACAGGAAAGTTGATTAGTCAGTTCCTCTCTACAGACAAGCTTGCAGTCCTTTACTTCCAGCTGCCAGCTTAATGCAGATAGGAAAATGACTGGAATGACCCTTTTCATTTACAGCCAGCTTCTGCTTTAGAGATCTTGATGCAGAAATAAACTGAATAGCCTCCTACAAATTGTGACTTCTTACTTGAACCTGGCATAAAGATTTTTTGGGGGGTGGAGAGGTGGTGAAGTGAGAGGAATTGGAAAAGAATAAAAGAAAAATAGGAGAAAAGTAGAAAGGCATAATTTTAAAAAAAGGAAAAGTGAGAGAAGAGACATGGAGAATGGGGAGGGAGAAGGGTAGAAAGGAAAGAAAGAGGCATACTATGGTGCTAAACTGCCACCACCATTCTCCACGCCCTGCTTCTCCCCCCCCACAGCCCCACCAGTTTGGCATCTGGGAGGAAAGCTCTTAGAGCTGTCCATACAAGTACGTTAGATAGATGGCAACTGTTACAGTTGCAGGGTGATCGTGCCTTTATTCCCCTTCTGTGGTCCCTCAAGGGCACCCACATAGGGTTTCCAGCTCCCAGACATAATTTCTTTTGGGTGGAGACCCTCAGCTTTCTGCCTCCTGACCAGGGTTTCAAGGCTGGTTGCCTTACCCTGTGATACCCCCAGTAAGCCAGCAAGGGCCAGCACATGTGTATTATTTTCTCTCTCATGGCTCCAAGGTTCAGTATACTGCTAGTCCTTCTACTGCACTTGCTTTCACTATTGTTGGAATTTATGACAATCAAATTGTCATAGGTCCCATACATGATGCCACATGTAACTCCATATGTTACAATTTTGGAGTTAATTGGACCTTTGACTCCCATCTGGACTTCCTTGAAGGCACTCACTTAAGGTTTTAGGCTTCTCAGACTTCCCATCTGTCACAGCCACCATTGTCATAGAATCTGAATACCTCACTACTATCTTTCATGGATTTATTTTCACAGCACTCCTGGAAGGTAGGGAAATTATGTTATCACCACTTTACAGATGGGGAACTGATATATAAAAGGACTTCATGACTTGCCCAACATCACACAGGAAGTCTGTAGCAAAGCAGGCAATTGAACCTAGGTTTCTCAGATCCCAGGCTAGCACACAGACTGCTGCACTATTCTTTCTGCTTTGCCCAAAGGACTGGAATAAACTACTTGTTCCATTGAAACAGGAACTCACAGTGCCTAGTTTTTAAGTCTATACTTTATTCCATCTCTTTCTGTGCCTCCCTGCCATCTCCCCTTTTACAGCACTGTGGCACAAGTTATAAGAGCTCCTCTCCAAATGCTTTCTTTGTTCCTTCGATGTCAAACCAGGCTGCAACACATACTGTGACACAAGTCACAAAGTTCAAGCCTGAATCTGAACTTTCTCAAAGTTCTAGGGTATTTGGATCTAGGTTTTTATTACAAGTTCATTTCTTTTTAAAATAAGAGGTGTCATAAACACTTCAGAATAAATTTTTAGAAAATTGGAGTGTTGGGGGAGGGGGAACAATTGTCTGCATTGGTGAAATAGTGGCATTTTCCTCCTCTTTTAAACCCTCATGCTGTGAAAACCACCTTTTCTTGTCATGAAATGTTTCAGGGAAGAGTGAAAAAGTTTCACTCTTCTTATACATATGATTTTTTTTTAACATGCTAGTGAGTTTCTCTCTCCCCAGATTCGGTCTTTGCAGGTGTGAAACAATGGGCCTTCCCTAATTGGGGGCCATAAAATGTAAAGGATAGCCTCAGCTTTTTTTTTTTTCTTATTCTTTTCAATTAGCACATTTTTAGTCCTTCTGAAGGTAGCCTCAACAGTGTAAATGGATTCAAACCAATCACTGGCGTTGAAAGCTAGTAGCTTTCCCAAACATTATTCACAGTCCCCACACAGACAACTCTGGACAGAAGTCTCTGATTACTGGCAAGGCCCCAGATCACTTCAGAGTGCAAAGGAGCATTGCTTCTTGGGCTGCTGTTGATGGAAGTAGGGCAACTGCAGGCTCTCTACCAGTCTCTACCTGAGGCTGAGCCAGTTCCTCTACCAAACAACCAGCAGGATGTATGGCCACCAGTGATTTAGCAACCTCAACAAATGACTTTAAGCAAGGGGCTAATTTTAGATCTGGCATTAGCTCCCCCTGGCTTGTGTCAAAACTTGGGTGTTAAAATTAGGCACTTAAGTCCAGAACTGCTGAACAAATGCAGCTCCCTTTGATGTTATGGCCTTAGAAAAATCAGGAGATTTCTATTTAGGCACTTAAGTCTGAATTTTTTGGCCTTACTTTTCCCAAGTACCATAGAATCACTACATTATCTAACTTGCCTTACAATTAAACACCAGGCAACATTCAAAGGCAAAGCTCCATAATAGAGTAGATTCTGCTCAATAGCAAGCCTGATATTAGCAATTTCTGGTTAATGGTGACATATTGCCGGGAACCAATCACATCCCATTAACATCAATGTTAATAGGATTCGGATATTAGCAATGGCATGTGGCTTATTAGCACTTTTTTTTTTTTTGGAAGAAAGGTGCTGCCTTCAGGCAGTTTTGCGAGACCGCAGCCACAGAAGGAAGCACTGAGATGTACCAAGCATCCCCTGCAGGCAGGTTTGGGAGGTGGCAGCCCCAGAAGGAAGTGCTGGGACATGCTGTGCACCCCCGGAATGTAGGGTTGTGAGGCTGAAGCCTGGGAAGGAAGTACTGGGATGTGTCTTCTCTGGCCGCAGCCCCACAAACCTGCCTGCAGCCATTCTCAGTACAGGCCAGTGCTTTCTTCTGGGGCTGCAGCCTGACAAACCTAACTGAGCACAGAGATCACACAGGTGGCAAGGGGATGTTGTCTGGGCAGACTGTGGGCAAAGCAGTAATAGGGAGAGAGGCTTCAGTCTGGATGTTGGAGCTATATGGCACCTCCTTGCACTCTCTGGGCTGCACCCAGCCAGGGAACCATAGACAAGAAACGAAGTGCTGGGATGTGCTGAGCCATGATCCCAGAGAGTACAAAAAGAACAAAGATAATATTGGGTACACTTTCTTAGGTATGTGAGAGAAAAATAAGCCCCCCATTCTATCTCCCTCTAATGTCAGCATGGATTTATATGCAGCCCTTAGTACGAATTGACGTGCGGGCCGCACCTAATGCCAAACGTTTGTAACCTTTGTCCAAACTATTGGAAACTCCCCAACTTTTGTGACTTCCTCAAAATCTGTTTATCTGCCAGTTGGCAGAACAGTGTAGCAATAATTGCTTGCTCAAGTAACCGCAAATAGGGGTGCTGATCCCAAGGGGTCTCACATGACCATCCTAAGGGACAACAACAGGAAAGTGTGCTAATATCAGTTGCTAAGCGATGTTATCTGCAATGTTTATGCCATATAAGGAACATATCAGTTATATTTTGCAATATCAGCGAGATAATAATCCAAATAAGGTATCTTAACGCGTAAGCTAAATATGATAATGTATGGTTTTACGCTTTATAAACCCTGGTATATTTTGTGAGGGCAGAGCAGCTTAGCCCTTGCTAGGGTGACATGCTGTCTCTCCCTGCATATATGCTTGTAATCAATAAAGGAGCCTCAGGCTATCTGATTCGAAATTAACAGAGTGGTGGTCTTTTTGCCAAGAGGTATCATAAAAGTAAGACATCTATCTAAATACTTTTCCTTAACTCAGATTGGTCATATGGAGTTGAGCAATCTAATATTTTTTATAGTTAATAAAATGGGCATAATTATTTACAGTATGTGCTATCTGGCACTATTATAGATCAAATATATATTCAACCCATAGTGGATTTTTTTGCTATATGTTTATAATAGTAAACACATCATTCTGTACAAAGATTCTGCTGTTGGGGCCTAAGAATTGTCTTTTTTGGGGTGCCAGGGAGGAAAAGGAAGCAGTGTTATCTACCTCTTTCTTCATTGCTTCTCACTCAATCGCCACTAGAACTTTGTCTACACTAGAGAGCTTACAGCGGAGCCTTTGTAAAATCTCTAGTGTAGCTTCTCTAAGTCAACAGGAGAGAGCTCTCCCATTGACTTAATTAGTTCACCCCTGCCACAAGCGGGGGTAGCTCTATTGGTGGGAGAAACTCTCCTGCTGATATAGCGCTGTCCACACTAGCACTTACATCAGTGTAACTTATGTCACTCGGGGGTGGGAGGTATTCTCCCCCCCTCCCACTCCAGGGGCAAAAGTTACACTGACATAAATGCTGGTGTGGACACAGCCTTAGAATACTTGACTCTAATTGTGGAGAAAGTCTTCACTTCTTCATTATTGGTCCTTTCTCCCCTCACTCTAACATCTTGTTTGACTTGTGGTGCTTATCTGCCAGCAGAAGTGGATATGCAGGCTATTCCTGTAATGAATGGACTGATAATTAGTTATCCCAGTGCAATGGGACTGCATTGCTATCTGTTAGGTGTCAGAGTATCCACAACAGAATGTTTCAGCTCATTCATTCCACTTACAGCATGCCTGAGAGATTCCTGGATAAATAAAAAACAGTTCAATAATATATAAAGGGGGTACCAATAAATATTTCATGATACTCTATCTCCAGTTAGAGCTAGGATAGTTCCTAAGCATTGAATGCATTTTTTAGTCCATCAGATACACCTCTGCAACCTAACACTCCCTTGCATACCCCTTTGAAAGTTCAAAGGATAAGATGTAGATGGAAGACGGTTGAAGGTTAAACAGCCTGGTATTTATTTATGTAATAATTGAAGGGAGCTCAAATTGTATTTTGGATTATGTTCATAAACAGTAACACCTCAGTGTCAGAGCTCCCAATTTTAACAGCTAAGTACAAGACCTGCATTGTAATGTTATATTCATAGTGTGATACTGCAGGAATACACAGTTTGTTAGGGAAAATGGATGAAAATTCAGTCCAAAGAAAATATACCCCAGTGTTGGATAATTCCTATGAAAGGGAAAACAGGGGCAGAAAGAATACAGAAGTAAAAATCAAGTTTTGAACACATCCACAGAATTTGGAGCAGCCTGTATCTAGTGCCTAGGGGTTCATGGAGGAGATACATTTAAAAAAATCTATTTTTTAATAGAAAATGAGGTAGTTTACAATTCATTGCTATTCCATTTTCTCTCTCTTTCTTCCCCACTCCCTCACCCCGTTTTCACTGAAAAAATGTGACAGAGTGGGAAGAGGAAGCCAGAGGCTCCTGGAAGGGAAATGATTAAGTGAGAGATACCCGGATAATCCTGGCAAGTGACTCATACCCACATGCTGCAGAGGAAGTAGAAAAAAAACCAAGGTCACTGTCAGTCTGACCTGAGGGAAAATTCCTTCCCAACACCACATGAGGTGATGTTGCTATTCTTAGGGTCCCCCTGTTATTTCCAAATGTGGAGTAGAGACCTTTATATAGATGGGATGAAACATTGCTGAGTGTAATCTAGATTCCCCAGAAGAAAGAACTCAAAATTAAGGCTGCCACTATGGATAGATAGTGCAACCTTCATTCATGCATGGTGAGCACTTACATGGGTTTTCCTACATTGGATTCAATGAAATTACTCATCCACATGCTCATCAATGTAAGTAAGAATAGCACAAACTATTCCTTAATCATTCATCAATGTTAACATCTAGTAGTTAGAAAATATTGTGACTATCAATAAATAGAATGTAATAAAGGGCTTGTTTCTTCAAGTCCTTAATGCATGGAAACTCTGCTGGAAATTCTGGTCACAAGCTCTGACCCAAAGCTCGTTGAGGTGAATGGGAGCTGGATCAGGACAGAGAGCTTGCAGGATCAGACCCATGTATTGCAACTCATGTGGTTATCTATTTCAAAGTCTCTCAGTAGCAAGTTATCTTAACAACGTATGTGTCATACTACTTATAGTAATAAGGTGAGCTGTGGGTTTAATTGTAATAAGTTTTTAGGGGTGGAGGAATTTTTTTTTTTAAATTCTATTTATATCATATCAGCTACAGTAGCAGAGTAAAACCTGTGCTACTTCCATTAATTTGTAAAGCTACAGAATGCTCCCATGGATATTGAAAGAGCTTTATACGTATCTCTTTTGGAGCAGTTAGAATGTCACAAGAAGTAACATAATGGAGTTAATTTTCTAATTTCCATGGCAAATGCATGAGGCACTGCAACTGATATTGTCAGCTCTTTCAGTGGAACTGTATGTCAATTCATTAATCAGGGTCTATGTGAGAGATTCCCATTGATGACATAGCTCTTGGAGACATTATATTGTCACTGAAAGTTTATGGGATGCTCCACGACATCTCTTATTGGCGCTGCTAAGTTGGAAACAGTGGATCTACAGCATCAACAGTTCAAACTGAAAAGCAACCACCTTTTCTGTAGATACTTTCCAAAGTTACCCTGATGTTTTAAAACAAAAGACATTAATTGTTTGGATTGTTAACTTTTTTCTTCTGGGAGTTTTACAAAAGTATCAGATTCCAGGGCTTTTAAAAATTCAGGGGTCTTTTAGGCACAAAACTTATTTTGGGGGGTGGGGTGGGAGGAGTGGGCAAAGTTATATAGATCTAGTGGAATCTCTGGAAGGCATTCTACCTATTGCAGGCAGAATGCCTGCTGGACCTTCCTAGCTCACATGGGCAGTACACCCCATGCTACATTCCTTCAGAAGGTTGAGTTCTCCTCCTGACAGTCCTTGCCTCATGATATCCTAATGCACAGGGAAGAACTGACTGTCCTATGCTCTAGACAAATGGTGTTAGCAGTAAAATTCTTTGTACATTTCCCATCTTCCTGTGCACTTGTGTGTGGTGGAGCACAATTTGGTCATAGGAAAGTAGTGAGAAAGAGTAATTGTATTATTTTACTATGCTGATTGTCCAAGAGAAGAAATAAAAGCTAAAAATAACTAATACTTGAGCAAAGCCTTCTCCAGAACTAATCAACAGACACACTACAAACATTTGTTTGGGAGGGAACAATGCTATCTGCTCTTTCACGGTAAGAAATTAAGAAGAGACATATCCTACTCATCTTATTCGTGTGAGAGTAGTTGGTTTGAAGTCAATGAAGCTACTGTAGCGAACAGGAGTTGTAGGATTAAGCCTAACTTTATTACTAGTGATCAGTGTATACTAAAAGCCTGATCCAAATTGGTGCAAACGAAGCATCAACAACTCTTATTGGCTTCACTTTGAGTTATGGATAACAGGCATCTCTCAGGATCAGAATCTGCAAACCTTTCATGAACAAGACTCCCATTGAAGTCAATGGGAAATGTACATAAACAGGTCTTGAAGGACTGAATATTTGGGAGCCTGCTGCTGCTCTCTTTGGCTTCTATCCTACAAGGACTTAAGCATATGATTTCTGTTATTCTATCTGTGTAGCTATGTAGAACTAAAAAATCCCACTTCTTTCAATGAGACTACTCATTGTGACTCTGGCGGACCAGGGACTACCTCATGCTAAGGTCCCCATTCCTCAAGAGAACCCTGACAAATCCATAGTTGGAATCAGTCTAGCTCACCTCTGTGTTAGTACACCTCTACCCTGATATAACACAACCTGATATAACACGAATTCTGATATAATGCCATAAAGCACTGCTTGGGGGGTGGGAATCTGCACTCTGGTGGATCAAAACAAATTTGATATAACGCAGTTTCACCTATAACGCGGTAAGATTTTTTGGCTCCTGAGGACAGTGTTATATCAAGGTAGAGGTGTATTGTGAAAATGAGTATTAGAATTATAAGAATAAGTTAAGTGTTTAGACTTTATTGAATGCCTATAAGTTACTGTATGCATTAATCTCATTTATAACAATCTCTATCCAAGATATCTGGTAATATCTGAGTGGTTGTATTGTAAACCTCTATGACTGTTTAAATCACCAAGCACGAGAGAGACACATAAACTAATGTCCAGTGCTGATCTCCAACAGATGTTATATCCTGCCCAATGTGCAAGATCCGTCAACTCCAGCTAGACTATTGTGGGGCATTTAAAAGGACAAAAGACTCAGTTGTCCTGCTCCTTCCCCACCCTGAAAATGAGTCATGCAAGTGAATTCCTCCCATCAGCTGAGTTTGCAGCTCAGAGCACATGGCTGGGGAGGGATTATAACCAAGAGACCCTCAGTACATAGCCTGGGTTAGCTATAAAGGACACAAAGCTTTTATTACTATAGAAGCTTCTATTATTTTTTGAACTTGAAGATTTTAATTCATTTGTGTATCTATGTCTACATACTTTAATGTTGTAAATCAGGGATCAGCAACCTTTGGCATGTGGCCCGCTAAGGTAAGCACCCTCGTGTGCCAGGCCGGTTCGTTTACCTGCCACATCCACAGGTCTGGCCGATCGCGGCTCCAGTTAGCCGCGGTTCGCTGCTCCAGGCCAATAGGGTCTTCAGGAAATGGTGAAGGATGAGGGATGTGCTGGCTGCGGCGTTCCGCCACCCCCAGTGGCCTGTTGAACCATGGCCAGTGGGAACCGCGGTCGGCTGAACCTGTGGATGCGGCAGGTAAACAAACCAGCCCGGCCCGCCAGGGGGCTTACCCTGGCGGGCTGCGTGCCAAAGGTTGCTGCTCCCTGTTGTAAATAAATAGCTAATTTCCTTTTCCTATTTAATAAATATGTATATAGTTTATTATAGGATTGGCTACAAGTGTTGGCTCTAGTATGAGAGCTAACATGCAATTGCCCTAGGGTAAGTGATTGGCCTTTTGGGAATGAAAGTTCCTATGATCTTTGATGTAAGGGATCATCTATCTATCACAAAGGTATACTCGCCTGGGTGGCGAGACTGATTGCATTACCTAAAGAGACTGTCTTTGACTCCATATTTAGGCTGTTACAATGCCTGAGGAGTTTACACTTGATTGGTTGGTGAAATCTAAGTATAGAATTTAAAACCAATTTGGGATTTGTGCCCTGGTTCTAAACACTCTGCCCTCAGGCTAATACTCAGGCTTTTGAATCACTGAAGGCAGCTTTACTCTTGTTTAAAGTTATGCACATAGCCAAGTCTTTGTGAATCAGAGCTTGTATACAGTGTAAACTTCCATGGAACTCTTGGGGAGTCTTGCCTGTGTAAGAACTGAAGAGTGAGATCCTAAACTAATCATTTCATTCTTCCATATGTCAGTAATTTTAATGCTCTTAAAAATCCTTTACAAATAAAATGGAGTTGCACATTCAAACTAAAAGAGATCAAGGAGCAGGGGGTAAAATAAGATGTACTAAGTATAATTTCAAATCCACAATTAGGTGGGTAAGATGAGGGATAAGGGAAGAAAGAAGCAAGCTGAAGAGGGAATACTTGGTACCTCAACCAAAAGAATGATATAAAAATAGGTGGGACTTTCACTTTTAACCTGCGAAATGTACATTTGTTATGATTCTCCTCTCTGCACCTTATGGTTAATGGAGTGAATAGGAGATACTTGAGGCCACATTCTTCAGATGCAGTGTATTACATTTCTCCTTAAGAGCACATAGGTTTGTGGTGCAAAAATGAGCTTCTTAAAAGAATGTCTCTTGCACCTGTTTCTGACATTTTAAAAGTTATTTAGAATTTATGGCATTTTTTTGCAAAAATATCAATTGACAGCCACCCTCGAGTTCAAGGTGCAAGAATGAAGGAGTGCAATTCTGGCCTTTAATATTTTAACTCACATTGACTACAGTATTTCTCTGAGAATGTTGTTGATTCATCCTTGATTTTTGAAAACATTATATATATAAAATATTTAGCCCGTGTTACCCCCAATCAGAATTTCTTTGCAACATCTACTGAGTATCCCAGGTGATTCATGTACTTAATTTAAGCAACTAAGCTTCTGAGATTGCTAATATTGCTGATGCATAATTATCTTTTGGTTGATTTTTTGTGTATGCTTTAGAGATGTAAAGTAGCAGCTGGACTGAAAACCTCTATTACAACTTAGCTTTCTGCAGTTATTATAGTGCCTGAGACATTCAAAACCTAAAACTGAGCTTGCCACAGAAAGACTGATACCCCTAACTCTTAGTGTATTGCTGTGTAGACTATACATTGTGACTGTCTTGCATATTTTAGGTGATAAGTACAGGGGGGAAGATTGCCAGACATGACAGGCCTTACAACTTCTCCCTGGTGAAGTGACTCATGTCCTGCTCTTTTAGAAGTTCATGCTGAACAGCCAGAAGGGCTATTCAGGGTGTAATGCTACAGTACTCTCTGAACTGGACAGAAAGAAACTAGGAACGATCCTATTAATCAAGTTCCAAACCAACACTTCCTCTTTTTTTTGCTGGTCCGCTCACCAGTCATCTTTTGGCTTATATCCTGTATCCTCATCACAAACCAGTTATTCACACTTGAATAGTAGTTCAAACACTTAAAAAGACTACACTTTTTCAGACCTTCTTAATGGTTTCCAGTGAATCGTATTTTTAGGGCAGAATCCTTGTAATATTAAGTAAAATATACCTGTGTAATGAGAGAATACAACTTGGCATAACTGCAGCCATTTTGTGTGTCCAGCTACTATTGGCTGAAAGCCAAATGCCACATCGTTAAGAATAATTGTTAGGACTGTCAGAGGCAAGGCCAAACAGCTGCAAGATTGCAGTTTTGCTAATTAGAATGGCAGGATGGACCATGAGAAGGGAAGGGTTGTGTGAATAGCCGAACTTGGTTCTGAGTGCCCGACTTATAAAGTTTATTGTTGTTATGACTAGAAATACTAGCAATTCTTTGTTGATGATGGATAATGAGCAATTTTCTGAAGCTAGGTAAACTGGTGACCCAATAGGGATTACTGTGCTGACCCACTAGGAGTCACTATGAGTTATGTTCTTTAAGTTAGCAATAAAAGGTTAAGTAAAAGAATACACCTTAGAGAAGTTTAGGGGAGCTTTTCTTCAAGAAGAGTCTGACATCTTCACAGTAGCTGGATGTTAGGAGGGCCCCTGGAAGCCCGGCAGTTGATCACCCAAAACCATCTCAGACTTTGGGTAATTATCTAGGGTGCTCTAAAACTGTTGCTGTTGTATATGTGCGTGCGTGTGCTTGAGACTCAGTAAAGAAGGAGCTTTGAGGGAAAACACTTTTGTTTTTACTGATCATTCATTGTATGGAGGAGCTGTGTCCCCATTGATTTTTTTTCCTGACGCTGCCTGGAGAAAACAGGTTGAGTTACCACAGTTTTGGATTCTGAAAATCCTGCATGACACCTGAGTCTATTATTATAGAGAGGTAAGCACCTATTGATAGTATAAGCACTCATTTTATCCACCACTCAGCTAAAGAACAGTCTTGATTACTTAGTATTTGGCAAAAGTATTTTAAATACTAAAAGGACACTTTTCTAATTAAAATTATTAACTTAGATGTGATGCCTAAAAGAATGACATAGCTGGCAGACTGAGCTATAATTCAAAAGCATTGTTTCTAAGTTGGTTGAAAATATCACTTTAAAAATGTTTCCAAAGGAGTTTCCAACAACTGGTGCAAGAATTTAAACAGTCCATTTCTGGTAGAAATATTTTGAAACCTCTATCCAACACCATGCTGTTTAATTTGGCATAATATCTTTATCTGAAGTGATCAGAAACGAAAGATTAGAAAAGGATCAAAAAGGAACCAGATGTTTTTATACTACTGCTGCATCACCGCATGGTTTATTTATTTTAGCATACACAGGCACAATTCCTGGAATATGGACAACGAACGTGATTCTTTGAATTAACTTGTCTATTTATTGCTGGAAGAAGACACAGAAGTAGTTCTCGTTCTGCTGATGGTGTTGCTGTTATATGGCTTCTCCCACACAAAGCAGGTACACCCCTGTACTTCCTCCCAGAATTATTTCCTAAACCAGGGACCTTTCCAACATGGGAGAGACAACAGCCTATAGCAGGTGTGCATGTGTGCAGAGATGCCCCCAGGATGTTTTTCCATGGTATGCATCCCTAGGAAGCCATTTCCCCTTCTGCCACTGGCCCCAGCACCTTGACCACCAAGTTCTTGCCATGCTCAGCCCTCACTTTCCATCCCAACATGCCCAAGTACAATGTCTCTCTGCCTCCCTGAGAAGGGACATGGGCTTTTGAAAGCAAAGCAGGGTCAGGCATCCCCCAGCAAGGGAGCTCTGGTGCAGGAACAGGCCCCACAGCAGCGGTGAAGAGCAGCAGAGCTGGCCTCTCTACTCTCCACACAGATTTGACCTCACAGCCCCTCCCTGAGTGGTGTGATGCCCCCTGTGCCCCAGGTTGCAATGGCACTCATCAGTTTTGGCCTTGTGATCCCTGTGTCATGACAGAGGGCCAGCAGGGCCAAACCTGAGTGGGCAGCGGGGCAGCCAATGCTGTTCCTCCTTACTGCTGCCAATGGTATGTACTGCGTGTAATGTACACAGGGCTGCTGGTTCCACTGTGAGCATGTCTCTACTGGAAATACCTCATCTGATGCATCCTAGCACTGCATTAGTCTTTTTTCATGGCTGCATCACATTGGTTGCTCATAGTCATCCTGTATCCACCAATACACCCAGGTTTTTCTCCTCTTCTGTGGCTTCCAACTGATAAGTCTCCAGTTTATAGCAAAAAATCTTGTTGTTAGTCCTTAAATACAAGATCTTGCATTTTGCACTATTAAATTTCATCCAACTTCTATTACTCCAGTATTCAAGGTAATCCAGATCTTCTTGTATGAAATTCCAGTCCTCTGTATTGGCAATACCTTCCAACTTTCTGTCATCCACAAATTTTATTAGCACAGTCCCACTTTTTATGTCAGGGTCATTAAAAATGTTAAATAAGTTTGGTTCTAAGACTGATCCCTGAGAAACTCCACTAGTAACCTCCCTGACAGTTCATCTTACAGTATGATGTGTTATAGTCTCCCCTTTAACAAGTTCCTTATCCACATTTCTCTTCTCATATTAATCCCCATTTTCTCCAATTTAACTAATAATTTTCTCTGTGGAACTGTAATCAGTTGCCTTACTGAAATCCAGGTAGATTAAATTTACTGCAGTTCCTTTGTCTAAAAAGTCTGTTATCTTCTCAAAGAAGATCAGATTGATCTGGCATGATCTACATTTTGCAAAACCATGTTGTGTTTTTATCCCAATTACCATTTACATCTATGTCTTTAAGTACTTTCTCTTTCAAAAATTTTTCCAAGACTTTGCATACAATTGTGGTCAAATTAATAGGTCTATAGTTTTCTGGATCACCTTTTTCCTCTTTCTTAAAAATAGAAACTATTTTAGCAATTCTCCAGTCATAGCGTCTGATCACCGAGTTTACAGATTTATTAAAAATTCTTGCTATTGGGCTTGCAATTTCATGTGCCAGTTCCTCCAGCATTATTGAGTGAAGATGATACTGGCTCCTTAATTTAGTCCAAATGTTTGCGTCTGCCTTCCACCTTGGATGTGGTAATTTCCACTTCCATATCCTCATTTCCATTAGCCACCCTGCCTCTACTCCTAAGCTCCTCATTACCCTTATTAAAAGCTGAGAAACAGTATTTGTTTAGATGTTCGGCCATGCCTAGAGTATCTTTAATCTCCACCTCATCCTTCACCCCACTTCTTCCTTCTTCTTTTCTTTTTATTTATATGGCTAAAGAACCTTTTACTCTTTCCTTTTTTTACTCTTTCCTTTATAAAGTCCAACTCGGCTTGACTTTTGGCAGTTTTCACTTTATCTCTATACTTTCTGACCTCCAAGAGGTAGCTTTCCTTGCTTATCCATCCTATCTTCCATACCTTTCAGCTCTCTTCTAATCACCTGTTTGAGACGCTTACTCATTTAGCTTCATCTACAACCCTTCTTTTCATTTCCCCTCTTGTTTGGGATGCAGACTTCAAATACTTTAATTCAGAGTTGCAGAAATTAATTCCAAGTCTCCTCCACATTCAGATCCTTGAGTTCTTCCATCCAGTCCACTTTTCTAAATAATTTCCTTAATATTTTAAAGTTTGTCCTTTTGAAATCAAGGATCCTAGTTGCAGATCTGTTTTTGCTTATCCTTCCATTTAGTCTAAACTGAATTAGCTTATCATCACTTAAACCAAGGTTGTTCCCTACAACCAGTTCTTCTATGAGGTCCTCACTACTCACCAATACCAAATCTAAAATGGCATCACCTCTTGTTGGTTCAGTGACTATTTGGTGAAGAAATCTGTCAGCTATCACATCCATGAAAATCTGACCCCTACCGTTATTAACAGCACTTGTCCTCCAATCTTTATCTCCCATGATCACACAATTCCCAATAGTGTTTATTTCATTATAAACATTAATGTCTCTATCCATGTCCAAATCGGATCATGGGGGTCTGTAGCAAAGCCCAGGATTATTGCAGGGAAACTTCTGGTAGCTTTCTTCCCCAAAGTGATTTTGACCCAAACAGACTCTGTCTTATCATTCCATCACTTTTAATTTCTTTACAGTCTACCTCATTGATATACAATGCTACTCCACCACCTTTACTTTTATTTCTATCTTTCCTGAACTGCACATATCCTTCGATACCTGCCCTCCAGTCATGACTACTATTCCACCATGTTTCTGTTATCCCTGTAATATCTGGTTTCACTTCTTGCACCAGAAGTTCTAGTTCCTCCAGTATCACCTACATGATCATCAGCTTCATGGACATTGATATCGTCATTCCTCTTAACGTCCATTCGCCTACCCATTGCTGTTCCTTTCTCCATTATTCTCTCTCTCTTTTTTTTTTTTTGATTTTTCCTCCCTGTCAATGTTAGAATCAGGCATGGAGATTACATAAGCATCCTCCCAATTGTCTCCCCCAAGTTCCTAGTTTAAAGCTCCCTTAATCAGTTGTACCAAGCTCCATCCCAGAAGTCTATTTCCCTCCTTACTAAAGTGGTGTCCATCCCATGAGAACAGTCCTTGGTCCATGAGTGCCTCCTGGTGGTAAAACATCCCCAAGCCCTCCTTATAGCAACACCGTGTGAGCCATCTATTGATCATCATAATGTTATCTCACCTTCGTTTTCCTCCTTTAGAGACAGGTAGAATTGCTGTTTCTTTTAAGCTTTATTCAAAACTTTGGAGTTACTCTTAAAAAGAAAATAATGGAACCTCTGTTGTTTAAGTTCCTATTAATACTACCACACACTGGAAAAGTCATGGCTTGTTTCTCCTCATTCTTTATTTGTAGCACCACATGCCCCAAAAGAGCACTTTAAAAAGCTGTGGCTGGCTAACTTTTCTTTAATGTAATTATTTTTACTGTGTAAAAAGATGAAGTATCCATAAAAATAACTGGGGCTGTGAGCGACTGAAAAATGTAACCACTGATTTATATTTAATAGCTTGCAAAGTTTTTAACAGTATGCATTATAGCTCTTTTTAGCTTACATTATTAAATAATCCAAGTTGCCGACTTCTCAGCTTTAATAGATATGTTTATAATAAAGCTTCACAAAATCGCAATATAAAAAAGCAAATAAAATTAATGTTTTAAAAAGGAAAGAAAAGGTAATAACATACTTAAAGAAAAATGTGGATGACTAGGAACAAATGTGATTTATGTTCTTTGTGTTTACTTTCTTTTGATGTTTACATAAAAAAATGAGCATTGTCAGGTATGATTTACGGTCATTTGTTCTTGCTGAACTCATTGCAGTTAGACCATTGATTTAAATGATATTTGGCCCATGAGTCTAAATGGAGATCTAGCAAGAGCCTTTTTGTTTGAGTCTTATGTGTTTAATGAAGATATATTCTCCTGTATCTTTTTGTCTTCCCAAAGGTAACAGCTTTTAGAAGGAGAAAATAGTGTTGTCATGTAAACTGCAGGACAGACGTGCATATTTTGCATAATTTGTTTAAACAGAGGGCTCATCAGAGCCCAGAATTCCTATTCTGAGGGAATTTCAAAAATTAACAAAACAGGGTTTTGTATTGGAACAAAAATTAGCATTTTTGAAATTTCCTGTGGAAGAGGAAGAGTCTGATTTTGTTGTTGTTTTGAAAAAGTTAAATGACAGTCTGTTTCACCTATTTCTAAACAAAATTGATGAAATTCTCAGAGCTGCACAGAGCTCCAGCTGTCCACCTGTCAGGCTACCAGTAATCCAGGGGTCTGGAAGTCCTAATAGCTCTGTTTCCTGCCAGAGCTGCTAGGCTCTCTACCACGCAATAGGGTGACTGAAAGCCCCGTTTGGAACCAGTGCTTCTAGGGCCCTGCCTCTGCAGCAGAAGGCAAGATTGGCAAGCTGGCAGGACACCAGGCAGAAAACATTTTAATGTTGATGAACTGGCATTTTGAGCCAGAAAAACCTCTTATTGGAAACATTTATGACCTGTTCTGTTTAACATATTCATTTTTAAATATGAAAGGTAACAGTGGTTGAATAACAGTCTTCCCCTCTTCTAACAGAAATATTAAACAAACCAGACTACCCTCTACAATTTCTCCCCTTCACAAACGCTCATATTAGGGCCTAAGCTACTATTGGCAAGTCTCATGAACAATAATCATAGTACATAGGTCCTGATCCACAACCCTTTCTGTTGACATCAGTGGACTTTGTGTCAAGCCCACAGTGTTGGAGACTGCAAAATTAAAATAGGAACTAGAAAGACCAATGTCAAGATCATTTCACATTGAAGCATAATGAAAATTGATATCATGGGTGTGCGGGGAAGCATTTATTGAATTGTACTATGTCTTGCAGTACCCTTGCATAATTTAAGAGTAAAATATAATTTGAGGTTAATGTATTTAATGATTAAGGGAATTTGAATGTGTTGGGCATAACACAAATGTACACTTTCTGCACTTAGTGAAAACTAAACCTTTTCAAAATTCTAAAAGAGAAAAGATACCATATAGCCATTATCATAAGAAGCACAATAAAGATATAGATATATTCCCACTGTAGAAACAATTCAAAATCAATGTGTAGCTATTGAATACTCAAGGTGCATAGAGTCTGTAGCTGGCTTGATTAACAAGAAGTGGCATAATACGTCAGATGTGGACATATTTTAAAAGAGTCATGGTTAAAGCAGGGAGGAAAAGTTGTATGAGATCTCTTATTATTAAAAGTATACCATCAATTTGAAATCAAGCCAGTTTTTAAAAATGAGTTAAATAGCTTCAATTTCTACACCTGTTCCTGAGTCCCCTTGACAATTCTTGTGGTTTTACAATTTTGTTTTTCTATTTTTATAAATGTTTCTCTCCTTAGTTGCAATCTGTGAAAGACACCAACAGGGCACACTAACTAACTAAGGGCCCAACCCAGCACTAGGCTCAACTATATGGACTTCTAGTGAAGTCAATGAAACCCTGTATGGTCACATCAGTCTCGACTAGTGAAGCACATTTGGGTCCTAACTGGCTATTCATAAAGATGCAAAACCCACCGTCCACCCCAGGCCCTGTGGACCTAGTCATTGGGCCCCTGCCCCGTGGACCCAACTGGCCTCCCCACCCTTTCACTGAGAGCCGGCTGCACTATCTGCAGCTGGTTCTGTTTCAGACCACGCCAAGGAAACATCTGTACACACTCATGCTCCACACTCTTCACTTCCTCACCCTCGCATCCCGCCCCAACACAAAGTGGTTGGACCTCCTGCTACCTCTCAAGGGTGAGACGCCCCGATTGGCTAGTTTATACTCCACTCTGATTCCAAAGCCCACTGGGGATATCAGTTGGCAGATCCTTCATGGGACCATGAGCACGGGCATGTACTTGGCGTGGTTTACCCCTATCCCAAACACCTGCCCCTTTTGTGGCACAAAGGAAACCCTGGCGCACATTTATCTAGAGTGCACCAGGTTGCAGCCCCTATTCCGGCTCCTCTTAGGTCTCTTATTACATTTTTGGTTGCACTTTTCCCCTTACCTGTTCATCTATGCACTCCCCATCTGTGGCCACACAAAGTCGCGGGATCTCCTTATCAACCTCCTCTTAGCCCTGGCCAAACAAGCCATCTACAAAACCAGGGAGAAGAGGTTGGCTGACAGGATTTCCTGCGACTGTGGGGCCTATTTCCGCTCCTCTGTCCGTTCACGCATCCAAGCAGAGTTCCTCTGGGCAGCGTCCGCTGGCTCCCTTGATGCCTTCGAGGAGCAGTGGGCGTTGTCTGGAGTTCTCTGCTCGGTGTCCCCATCAGGTTCCCTTCATTTAGCCCTATGACCTCACTCCTGATCCTGTTTTTTTCATTAGTTGTCCCCCCGTATTTATTTGGTATCACACTTCCTGGATACCAACAGGATAAAGACACAAAATGCACGAAATAACCAAACTGAAAAGAAGACTTCAGTTATTAGATTAAATGTGTTATTTGTAACCATAACGGATAAAATATTGTTCAGACAATGCATCCTTCAAAGGGATGGCATCACTTTAAACTTACCTCTTCTATCCCCCCCTCCTCCCCATGTATGCCTCCATTCTCTATGGAATGTTCTGAGAAAAAAAGTTGTTTTTTTTTAAGTGCCCAATTTTGCAGGCATATCCAGACTACAGAGAGTTTTGAAACGTGTGCTTAGGTCAAAATTTTACTTTTGCTTTAATATTTTAAAGAGCATGGAAATGGCAGTGATTGTGGTCACAAAATTAAAAATGTAAGTGTTGCATCTTTGCTCTCTACACACCATTAAAAATCTGAGGAAACCATATGGACAAAGTTGGGATTCCAAATAACTAGGTTTACTAACCAAACACTACATATAAGATCCAGCTGCATATACACATTGCTGGTCTGTTAGTATCTGAAGGTTTCTGCAATAGAAGATGGGGAAGCTCATGAGAGGGCTATCAAACTGATTAAAGGGATACTGCTCAATTCCTACGAACTACAGCACAGGGTAGGCTATTGAGTTTCAATTTCTTCTGATGAATCAAATGCAGGGGGTGAAAATAAGCTGGGGAGGGTAGGGGGCCAGTGTTGGTCTCATTTAAGTGACACAAAGACCTGGTATTGGTAAGGTGAGTTTCACCTTATGTGAAAAGTGTAACAACACTTTGTCTAACTTATCTCTTGTCTAACTTTATTTACAAAAGCAAGCAGCTAAAGCCTCATTAAATCAAGCTGCTATGAGTGACAGGCGATAATAAAGACATGTCCAGCTGTCTCCAATAAGTTCTGCTAAACACTTTTTTGCATAGATAAGTCTCATAGGGACTTTAATGGGTCTCCCAGGAATCACTAGACAATGAGGAAAACATAGTAGCTGCTTCTAGAGAAAATGACAATGTAACCTTATCCTCAGTCCTAAGGGAGATTCAGAAGTGTGCTCCAACACTACGTTGGGGACTTTAAAGTGCTTGTGTCTTAAATGGATTCCATGCTGATCCACAAGGGAAAAATATTAATAGAGCTGAACATCAAATTAGTGATATAAAGGCAGATCCAATTCTATGAAGTCAATGAGAATCTTTCCAGTAACTTTGCTGGGAGTTAAACCAGGCCTATAAAAGATTAAATGAGATAAGGAAGGAAATGCAGCATTGGAGGAAAGTCACTGATTATCTATTAGCTAAACAAAAAAACATGGAAATTTGCAGTCAGTCCAAAATCAGGATAACAAAAAAGACAGTGAATTCAAGAGAATTTTGATTAAAATGCATATATTATATACTATACACTAAACCATATGATCCGGATGTCCCTGAGCCATAAAAAGTAAAATACTATGTTTACAAGACAAATACTTTATCCTAAACGACAGCAGAATTATGGACAAATTATTGTCCCTATGAAAGAAAATATTTCTCTATCCAGAAGCATGAATTCTTTCAGGATGTTCAGAAAGTGGTCTTAAAGATACGAGAAAGGACAACACTTAAAGCTTTGAAATGTAAAGTATTAACTAAGGCTTTCAATTGAACAAAATGCCATTTTCCCTCGCCTTTTAGCTGTAGAACATTTTTACAAGGAAACCCTCATCTGATAAGCTTTTAGGTGATATTAAAAATGTTAATAACTCAATTGTCCTTTGGAAGAAAAGAGAAGTTTGTTGAGATGGACAGGCGCTGTTGTTGCTAAAATCCAGTGACACAGGAAAGCCTTTTCATGACAAGCCATCATTTATTAGTCAACTGCAATACATATTTAAGGGTTCTTAGGTTAGTCTCAAAAAACAAAACTTAATTGAGAGCCCATATTGGAAATATCACCTGCCCTTCTTTTTCCAAAGCCTCCTGGATTTTATTTCTTCCCACCACTCTGCCCTGGGTGGAAGCAATCATAGATCACAGAGTGCTCACACTTTGTTTTTGTCTCAAGTTGCAATCTGACTGCATTTGCATGTTCTGCTTGCCTGCTCCGAAGTTAATGACCAATCTTCCACTGTATTGCCAATACAAACTCATTTTTATGTGGATATTTCTTGATAGTCTATTCACACCATCCCAGATATGCACATGTGACACCAACACCCTAGTCCTTATTCCCTGTGGCCCAGAGAAGTTAACTCCTTCACACCCACAGTGTAACAGTACTGTGAGTCATGCATATTTTTAATGAAAATATTACACTTTCCAGCTCCTCTTGAGGGAAAGTGAAAGTCTTGGCATACGGGGGTCTGCCCTGAGGCCACAGACCTTGGAAGCTTAGGGTCTCTAGCCCCAGCCCAGTCCACATGACAAGGCAGCCCTGGAACCATGTGCCCCAGAAACCCAGAAGCCATGTCCCCTATCAGCTTGTCAGGGGAACTGATGGGTAACCAGGTCCATTTCCAATGGAAATATTTTGGGGTTGACAAATAAGCATTTTCCAAATAAACCCTGAAAAATCCTGACCAGCTCTAGTCTGTCCACCGACTATTATTGTGGGAGACCTAGCCTATCCTTTACTCCAATGCATCACAAAGGCCTACCTTGATACAAAAGCATCTGGCACAAGAAGGCTTAACGCACTAAGCAGGTGCAATGTACCTTCAGCTGATTGAAGGCAAGATGGTGCTGCCTTCAAACCCACTTGGACTGCAGTGTGTATAATGCCATTCATGTTATTGGGGTGTGCTATGCACTGCTCAACATATGAGAGGATAAAGGAGGAGTACTTTAGGAAGGTGTGGGCTGATGCCTGTGCTGCTTTACAGGGCTAGTAAAGCAACATTGTCTCAGTGCTCCTCTGAAAATAAGGGATGTCTTGTGTTCCCTTGGGTTGGAGACCAGATGATTTAAAGCAGTATTTCTCTAACTGGGGTTGCCGTTTGTGTAGGGAAAGCCACTGGAGGGCTGGGCTGGTGTGTTTACCTGCCACGTCCACAGGTCCGGCTGATTGTGGATCCCACTAGTCGTGGTTCACTGCTGCAGGCTAATGAGAGCTGCTGGAAGTGGTGTGGGCCGAGGGACTTACTGGCCGCCACTTCCAGCCGCCCCCCCATTGGCCTGCAGCGGTGAACTGTGGCCAGTGGGAACCGTGATCGGCCGGACATGCAGATGGGGAAGGTAAACACACCAGCCCGGCCCACCCCTCCAGGGCTTTCCCTACACAAGCAGCAACCTCAGTTTGAGAAACACTGATTTAAAGCAACCACAACATTATGTGATGTATTCATTTGAAAATCCACATGAGGGGAGGGGAAATCCTAGTTAGTGGTTTTGCTGGCTTAGTGCCAATTGCATGCACTATAAGTGTGAATCTTTGCTAAAATGATTATTTCCAAGTGACTGCTTCCCTTGTTATTTTTATCAATAGCACACAGTAAAAGACTGTTGGACAAAATTGTTTATTACAAGTTTCTAGCACATAAGAACATAAGAATGGCTGTACCGGGTCAGACCAAAAGTCCATCTAGCCCAGTATCTGTTTACCGACAGTGGCCAATGCCCGGGGCCCCAGAGGGAGTGCACCTAACAGGCAATGTTCAAGTGATCTCTCTCCTGCCATCCATCTCCATCCTCCAACAAACAGAGGCTAGGGACACCATTCCTTACCCATCCTGGCTAATAGCCATTTATGGACTTAACCATCATGAATTTATCCAGTTCTTTTTTAAAAGCGGTTATAGTCCTAGCCTTCACAACCTCCTCAGGGAAGGAGTTTCACAAGTTGACTGTGCACTGCATGAAGAACTTCCTTTTATTTGTTTTAAAACCTGCTGCCCATTCTGATGGTGAGAAAGACAAGCTCTGGAGCCACAAGAGAGCTCTTCTTCAGGTCTGGGAAAGGAACTCCCAGCATCACAGCAAAATGCAAGGTGGAACAGATTATTTAGCATAAGTAGTTAGCACGTACTGTAAGAAACCATTCAAGATACAGTGGCCCGTTAACACCTCTGCAGTCATAGTCTCCCTGTAAAATGAGGGAGTTAAACAGATTGTTGTATAAAGCCATGATTCCAGCATCTCTGTTCAGTCCATGGTATTTAGTGTCTAGTGGAGTAATGAACTTAAGCTTGTCTTTTGACGGTATTTTGTGTACAAAGGTTGAATTGAAACAAAGTAAAATTCAGACTGAATTTTAAGTTTTAAAATTAGCTCTGTATCTTTAACTTTGGTTATTAAAACACTAGTATTGTAACAGAAAACAAGCAACATTATTTCAGAGAGTGACATTATGCATAAAAAAGTAAACTGAGAAGGACTGGTCTGAATCTTGAAAGTGCTAGAATACAGTGTTCATGAAACATTTATACCAATAGTGTAACTCAGTTATGCAAAATGTGGTTTTTGCATAAATTTGCATCCACACAGACCTATGCTACAACCCTTGCTACAAAACTATGTCAGAATGCTAGGGCAGGTCTCAAGCATGGTTTAGAATTAACAATAGATAACTTGTTTTTATACAGCGCTTTTCTTTCCAAAAGAACCTAAAGTGCTTTACAAGTTTATACCAAAGGACCATTTCATTCATCCCTGAAAAGCATAGTTAGTTATTTTTAAAGCAACGGCTCCTAGAGGCCCCCCATCATGTCTCATTTATGCAAGACAATGTACACTGCCCATCTCTACTCTAAAGAGCTTACAGGAAGCTTTTTAATGGTGAACAACGCTACACAACAGATTAGCATACAAAGTGAAAAGCACAGGAAGTCCAGCTGCCAAACACTAAAGTGAAAGTTCAAGAGGGACCAATGGGGTCAGTTCTCAAACAGTGAAACCTCAAAACCAAGACACGAAATAACTCCAAACCAAACTGAAAGTCTGAATTGGATACAAACATAACATGAAAGTGTAATCTCCCACATAATGGAATGGCACATCATTAGCATGCCTGTGGCCATCTATGAATGGACTAGTTGATCCTCCACCCTGAGTTACCAAGCAGCTTAATCAAATGGTAGCAATGTAATTGGAGAGATTGGAGTCAAGGTGTTGTTCAGGGCAGGTGCCTTCTGGGATCTGTTGGTGGGCATTCCAGAGAGTTTTTCAGATATCTCTATCCACCCTCATTTCCTTCTCTTATTTCCTCATTGATGAGTCAGGCTGGAGATACTCTGCAGCCACCTCTCCTCCTGCTTCAGCATATTTTCTGCTGCAGCCTGGCTTTGTAGTTCTAATTCACCAAGCCTGTGCAACCTAGTGGCAAACTCCCTTTGTAAGTCCAGAGCTCCCAGCCCCATAGCCTGCCCCACCCCACTGTGCCCTGCCCCACCCCACCATACCAAGCCCCTGCTGTGCTCCCTTCACCCTTGGTTGATCTTGGAGCACACGTTTCAGGAGAAGGTGAGGAAGCAGAAGTGGTGGCAGGGAATAAAAAGAAAAAACTTTTTGTCTTCAACTGAAGCTAATTCCACTGTAGTTCTGTGGCTTCTTACTGCCTCCCAAGCACCCCCTCATGGCCAGAGGTCTCATTGCAATGCACTACTACCAATTTCTCCCCTCTTCTGGTCCCCTTAATAACTCACAGTCCACAGGCAGTTACAATACTCCCCTTTTGGGATCCCATTTATTTAGTCCTTACATACAGGCCCACGAGGGCCTAACTCTACTTCAATCACTCTCTCCCTTAAGGGAGGGAGTCCCCAGCCCTTCTTCCCAGAGCTAAATCCCAGTGTAAAATCCTTCAGGCTTTATCTGGCTATACTGCAGGTTTCTTCAGCTCTCTGGCTTCCAGGCCCCTAAACTCTTCTCTCAGTTAGGGTTTCTAGTGGGCGCTTGACATTACCTGCCTGAAACTCAGCCTTCTTCAGTCCTCTGGCCCTGCACTCCAGAACCAGATCCTTCTCTCAATCAGGGTCTCCAACACGAGCTTTCTGCTCCCTACAACTCCTGTATCACAACACCCTTGGTCACAAGGTCTTCCTTGCAGGAATCTTTCACACAGTTCCTCAACCATTTTCTGAATTTCCCCCAGCTTACTGCCAAGTTTCCTTCCTCTGGTAATCTCTTTTCTTCTTCCTTTTCCACCTCTCTCCCCTTAATCAACCCCCTTGCTTCTTATGTTGGAGTCACCTGATTGCTCTCAGTTGAGGCTTATCTTGTAGTCAGGACTGGTCTAGCCCCAGACTCTCCATCCCATCTCTACCATTACATCAAAACTCTTCAGTTAACATATCCCACAACAGCAACAGCAGTTTGGCATAAACAAGTAAGCCTGCCCCAACCCAACCTCTGCCTCCACTGCTTATTTTGTAATAGCTTCTATAGTAATTATAGAGAATGTCGATGTGCACTAGAGCTGGTTGGAAAAAAAAAACAGTGAAACTTTTTCCCCCTTGGGAATTTGCCAGTCCAAAGAAATCGAAACATAGACACATATCTATTTTGAAAAAATTCCTCCAACAGAACTCTGCCTGACTCCTAGCAAACTGCTGGGGAACCCAGTCTTTTGGCCTCTTGGCAGACTAGTGGACTGATGAGGAGCCAAGAGCCCGGGAGCCCCAGTTTCCAGGATTGTGGTTCCTCAGTAGCCTGGGTGCATAAAGCTTCAAAGCTGTTCAGCTTCTGGGAACTGTTGCAAAATCTGCAGCACCAGGGTGGCCTGCTAGCTAATCGTCTTTCAGCCCCTAGCTAACACAGAATTCAAGCTGTTCCACAATGCTGAATGTTGAGATTTCAAACCCATCTGAGGATGTATGATGTAGCATTGTTTCAGTTGTGTTGAATAAAATCTGTTTTTACCTTTTTCCTTTACAAAAACAGCTAGGAAATTACATTAAAATCTACACTAAAATAACATTATTTAGATTGCAAAATCAAATATTTGAAAGTTAGGAAATATTAGAATTTAGATTGCCCATGTAACCTTAATTCTGCCTCCTTGTGTGCATAAATTATGATCCATTATTTAATTATATAATTACATATTTCCCTCTCCCTCCTCAACATCATTTAATATTATATAGGACTCTGAACAATTGTCATTCAGATTATAATTTTATAATTTTTATTAACTACTAACTTGGGCAAGAACTGAACTAGTGAGCTGAGCTATCCAGTCCTTCTGAGATTACATATATTACATTTTCAAAGGAACCTTAAGAAGTAGGGCTGGCTGGAAAACAATAATTACATTTCATGAAAAAAAATGAAGTTTTGAAATTTATTTTCATTCTGTATTGGAACAAACCTGAGACCTTTCAAAAAATAAATAGAGAGAGAGAAAGAGAAAGAGAGACCTTTTTGAAGAAGTATTTGTTGAAATAAGTACATTTCTGTAAAATGTTTTAGTTTAAACAAAATGACATTTTTCAACAGAAAAAACATTTAATCAGATTTTTTTTTGGACCAGCTCCTCTGAAATTTCAAACCTAAGAATGTTATATTTACATTAGGTGTGGCCTTTCAAAAGCACTGATGTCCAGCACTGAAATTCCATCCTAGATAAATGGTGAATACCAAATGGTAAACAAAATGAATAAATACAACACGTAGAACAGATGTGAGGCACAAATATTATTACAAAGATACCAGCCACGAGCCGAACCATTTATATGAACCCCGCACCCTCGCACTAGATCCAGATCTAGACAATTCTGGTAAGATTGTGATTCTGCAAAACAATCTCCAGAGTGATGAAGTTTGTAAAGCCATTCCCATTGTTGTCTCTCTCACAGAGATTAGCCAAATCTAGAAATGTTCAACCAAGCACCTTTGAGGTCAGAAGTCGTATGATTATTGAGTGAGTATATCTGAAACATGACATTAACTCATTGGGTGCTATGTTTTTTTTTTTGGTTTTTGGTTTTGGTTTTTTTGGGCGGAGGTGTAGTTATAACAACATTTTCTGACTGTGGATCTTTATTTTAAGCCCTCACTCAGATTTCCAAGCTTCAGGCATCTGCATCAAATGAACCATTTTGAAACCACCCCTTGTTTTGGTTTTGAACAAAAGGTTATTGACAAGGTTTTGCAAAGCCACGTACACTTTTGCCTGTCTCAGCTATCTGATTGTGACATTTATTATTTAATCTATTATCTGGCTATATAGTCATGTAATTGATGTACCAAGCTAAATGGAATCCAAATTTGGGAATGGTATTAACTTTAAGAACGTTATTGACTAGAGGTTCTTTTCTTGTCTCTATCATCTACAAGTATTATTTTATTACTACACGAGTACATAGAGTCCTCAAGAAGGATAAGGGCCTTGATGTGCTAAGTAAGTATTAACACACAGAGATAGACACTGCCACAAAGAGTTTATAGTTTAAATATTCATGACAAAGAAAGGGCAGAAAATAAGGAGATATCTTATTCTCTCCATATGGAAAACTGAGGCTCTGAGAGATTCAGTGATTTGCTCAATGTCACACAGGAAATCTATTGCAAAGCCAGGACTGAGCCTGATTATCTGAGTTCATCTAGCTCCTTCACCCATGTGAAAGTTAACTATTTCAGTCCCAGTCCACGTCATATTAATGTGAACAGGGAAAATGTTTGAAGAATGTCTCTAGTGGTGTAAGGCAAAAGCTTATGTGAATAATTGTGTTTCAATATATTTCCAATATTATGTAAATGCCACAGAGGAAAGAACAGAAGGGTATAGGATTTACAACAGACAGAAAACACAACTTGTAATTTGTATCAAAACAATTAAACATTTTAAAGAGATGGTTTTAATTAATTTTCATTACAAAACATTTAGTACAGTCGGCAGAGCTATCCATTGCATCCCAGTGATTTATGAGCCTTGCATGGAAAAATAATATTCATCTTGTACAAAGTAACTTAGATTGTATTACAGTGCTACATGTGCATGTGAGGATAACGCTAGATTTATTCAGGGAAAACAAGGAAAATGATCTATTAATTTCCTGAGACAGCCAGTGGTGTATGTTGCATCATTTAATTAAACTTAATCCAAATAAAATGGAAATCTTGTTAATTGGTTTTAAGACCTTCCTGAGTAAGGTTTACACCCTACCAATTGCATTTGATTTTCTTTTGAACCAGTCTCTGTGTGTACAGAAGCTGAGTTGTATTCTCATCTGATTTATCTGTAGAGCTGTACCTCTTTTCTGTGTCCAGAATTTCTTTCTACTAGGCTAAGGACTAAGTCCCCTATCCCAGGAATAACCAGAGAAAGCCAGGAATGCAGAAGACCCAATGTAGCTCTGCTTTGCAGAGATGGGTATGTGTGAAGAGATCTTACTAGAAACCTCCTTGACCTTTGTTTGGCATGGAGCTGACTGAGCTCTGTATTAAGCCTCCTGGAGGCAGAATTCAGAGAGCAGTGGCGGTGGGGAGGGGCAGACCAGAAAAGGACTGGGTAGAGTTTGTCTCTCTTTCTATACTTTTCCTCCAGACAAAGGGGCAGAACAGCAAAACACAGAGACTGTGGAAGGCCAGTGTATGCATTAACAGCTATACTGTAGCTGCATGGATGCTCTAGGGCTCTGCTGCCAAGTTGAGGAAGGGAATTCTGACACAGCTCAGACTCTTTGAACAGTTCTCTGCTCATAGACCATTTATTAGGCCTTTGCTTTGGGACAAAGATTTGGCTCCTATTACATATCAGCAGCCTAATGCTTTTGTTTAGCAAAAGGTACTTGAAGCAGGGACACAACTTTCTGTTTTTTGCAGGCTTGATTTTTGTAATTCTGTCTCACTAGAAGTTCCCAGTGACAATATGTCCAAGATGCAGGTCGTGCAGAATGCATCTGCTCCCATTCTTACAAATCCTCAGATGTTCAAAAAAGCACTCCTGGTTTTACAGTCTTTACGCTGGTTCCCTGTAAAATTCTATATCCATTTTAAGGTTGTATTGTCTACTTTTAAGACACTCAGCAGTGGCTGTGGCCTTATATATTTGTCAGATCTTTTAAATCCATATGTTCCCAGGTGTTCTTGAGGCCAGAACTAGTGGAATTATTTAGTCTGCCTGAGATATAACCTTAAGCCACTAGGTGCTATGTCTTTTAGCAACTAAGCTTTGTGATTGTGGAACTGCATTCCAATTGTTGTTTGAATTGCTCAATTTGTCTTAATATTTAGAGCTACACAAATCTATATTTGATGCTGCTTTTTATTGTTTGAAAAAAAATGATATTGATAGTGTAGAACACCCCATTCGACCTTTGGATGAAGGTGATGTATAAAAAGTGTTTTGTTGTTTGTCCTCTGGCAATTTGGGCATGAAGGATGCAGGGACTGGTAAAGGGTCCTTGTGATTAACCTCACTGAAATGCTTCAGAAGCATACGTATTGCTTCCAAAATCTGTTACCCAGTTTTACAAAGGTCAACAATACACGGTATTTCCCCTGCCTTTTAAGATAACTCTCTGCTTAAAGTAAAAATTGTTTTGCTTGTGAGGACAGATAACTAAATAGAAAGCCCAGTCTTGATAGGCTGTATATAGCTGTAGAAATGTAAATGCACATATGAAGCTTTCAGACAGATTTAGATTTGCTTGAAGGCCATTCCTGAAATCTGTCCATATTTCTTGATGTGTACATTGCAGAATTTCTTTTCAGCTATTAGAGTGTCTCAGGGATATAAAATCACTTTGTTAGACATTTTAAAGTATAGAACACTAGCCTGAAGCATATCTAAACACTGTAGAGTCTGTGGACATAGTTGCAATAAAACTAAACATAAAACCAAAACTTATATAAAAGATAATAGGCTTAGCCCGAAAGGTACTTTCAAGCATTTGGTGAAATTGCATTACCAGAAGTAATCTTCACTATAAATCTATTTTCAATGGACAAGTAAGGAGGATAGAGAAGTTCCCAAGCACAGGATTTTCTAGTCACTCCAGAGTGGAGTATCATAGCATTGGAATATCTTAAATATTTGGTTTATAAAGGATTACAGTACAAATCCTACAGTAAAATTATGGAAATATAGAGCATTAACATGTCATCAGCACCTTACTTTGAGCACGAGAGGGATATAGATAGACTCATTACAGGAAATTGATCAGCCCTTAGGCTGACTTGCTGGTATTCACCCCAGACACAAAGAAGAGCATGTTAGTAATTTTCTGATGATACTTGGTTTCATCAGAAAATGCTGATGCATTGAAATCAAAGTGTTTTGTGAATAAATAGTTTGATTTCAGTGAACTTCCAGTGCAACAAAAGCAGCTTTCCTGCCAGACTGCTTGGGATCCCAGATCTTCCAGGGTTTGCAGTTCTGGGTCAGCTGTGCAATACTGACTACCTCAGAGTCAGGGGCACCAAGGCTTCCTGCCTCAGACGAAGGTGACTGGAAGCCATGGGAACCCTGGGTCTGGCAGGGACTTTCAGGGTCTACACTCCTGGCTCTGCAGCAGGGAACTTGGAAGCCCTGGAAGCCTCACCTCAAAGCAGGGTTCCCAGGGTTTCCAGGCTCCCCACTCCACTGGAGCCTGGCAACCCTGTAAATCTTCCCCTTTCTCTGCCAGGGGAGTTCCCTGACTTCCAGGGACTCCCTTGTCTTCCCAGGCTGTCCCCTACTCCAAAGGACTCCCTGGGCTTTCCCTGACTCACTTGGCCTATCTTCAATAAGTTCAGTGATGGACCTATCCTCCGTGAATGTATCTAATTATCTTGTGAACCCTGTTATAGTTTTGACCTTCACAACTTCCCTGGCAATGAGTTCCACAGGTTGACTGTGTGTTATCTGAAGAAGTTTGTTTGTTTTAAACCTGCTGCCCATTAATTTAACTGGGTGACCCCTAGTTCTCGTGTTATGTGAAGTAGTAAATAACTCTTCCTTATTCACTTTCTGCACATTATTCATGATTTTATAGACCTTTGTCATATCCCCCATTAGTCATCTCTTTTCGAGTCTGAACAGTCCCAATCTGTTTAATCTCTCCTCATATGGAAGCTGTTGACCCTTTTTACCTTCTAAAACAGACTCAATGCACCCTCACAATGGCTGGTCTATTTCAGTAACTCAATTGTCTGTTTTGGTAGGTGAAAGGAGATGACCCTCCCTAGAGGAATTGCAAGGGTATTACCAGGGATTCCCCTATTCCCTTCAGGAATCTCCGCAGAACAGACTAACTCTGTTCACCCTTGGGAGGATACGGATACAGCCTTCCATTCAAATGATTGACACTTAGGCAGGAATCTGTGAAAACAAAATATTCTTTATTTATTGTACCGATATTCCTTAATACAATAGATCTTAGAATTCTAGATCAAGAACATAAACTCAAATTCTATTAGCATAATCATATATATTAAAGTACCCAATAGTGTAGTGTCATACAGTTGGAGGTGGCTTAAGTGATTATGTTCTACATGAAGTGATCAGTCACACGTAGTAGGCTGACAGCAATTTTAATTAAACACTAAACAGTATACATAGTGACAACACACACAGAGACATCCAGCTTCCTTATCCCAAGCATATACACTCATGAACCTTAATTCTATTTTATTTTTTATACTATGGCCATCATGCTTACTTTCCAGAGGCTACCTTCTGGTCTGTTCAAAGGGATTTTCTCTGCAGAAGATGTGAAGGAGAATCCCACACCTGAACCATTCTATTTTGGTGACAAATCTGAGGATGTAACTGAAAGGCACACTTTTTCATTTGACTTTTTCTATTCATTTCCTATCTGTACTTCATTGACTTGTGTAATCTCTTCTTTATTAGGATATAGAGCATCCCCTTTAATGAATCCCAACTATCTATATTGATATTAATCAAATCTCCCTTTACTATGAAGTGCAAAGCAGGTAGGTGAGAAGGCCAGAATCCAGTTCTGAAAAAATCTATACACCATGTGCTCATATAGGTCATGGTAATTGCTTGGAAAAATACTGGTGAATAAGGACATCTATTGCAGAAATGGAACACAACGATGCCATGAATAAAATCCTGGCCCTGTTGAAGTCAACGGCAAAATCACATTTTTTTTCTGGGTTTGGGAGTTCACCTCATGTGTTTAAAACCTCCAAACTGAAGTAAATATTTTTTCGTTTCATTATTTTGTTTCATGCTGAGTCAGTACTACCCCTTTAAGGCTGATTGGATTTTGGGGAGAGGCGAGGTGGAGCAATTTCAGAAGTAGTTGATATACCTGATTCAGCCAAAGAGAAATGAAGGCCTGCAGGACAAAGCAGACCTGACACCAAGTTGGGAGGGAGACTTGGCTGGAATCCTGGAGGTAAATGACAAATGGGATATGGAAGTTTCTGAAAAAATGGGCTATTATCAGGACCACTTGAGGTATAGTAAAAGTTATTTGGTTGGAAGTCACTGAAATCAATAGAAGTGGAGGCTAACACAATATAAAATAATTTATTGTCTCTTAAGGCTAAATCCTGCCAAGTACTGAACACTTGAACTCCCAATGAAGTTAGTAAAGTTTTAGTAATTTATGTAAATTGGACAGACTTCAATGGAAGTTGAGGGAACCTTTCAGGATATAGACCTTCTTCTGTAATTCAGAAGACACAAGATGAGATCTAATGTAAAGCAGATGATATGATTTTATCTGCTAACTTAAATGTAGTCTGGAGACAGAGCTAGCTGGTAAATTGGAAGGTATGAGACAGAAATGTGGCTAGTAACAATGGCATTTATTAAGGTAATCACCCTTATACAGTGAAGCACTTTAGCACATTGACTTTAGTTGGATGTAAGCATGTACTTAACTTTAAGCATATGCTTAAATGCTTTGATGAATTGGGGCCAACAGGACAGTGTAAGACTAGCTTAGAGAATATCTGAAGGCCAAGCAAAGAGAGAGATTCTATTACTCTAATTTTGTTTTCAGTTATTCTGGAGTAACTTAATTGACTTAGTCACTGGAATGATTTCCACTGGTGTAATACGGGGGGGAAATGTCCTTGGTTTCTATTACAAAAAAAATTATCCTGGCCTGCATATCAGTATATTTGAGCTAAATGGAACCATTAGGTGTATTTAGGTTAAGCCTACAACTTTTTTACTGTTTTTTGCAAATTAAAAGAAAACTACTTTGCAGTGTCTTTGCTTTTCTATGGGAATCTTGTTTTTCAGTAAAACTAACATATTTATAGAACTTCACTGGGCCATCTGTGAATGTATTTAACACAGTAAAATTTACAACAAGATATAAATCGCCAAAGGAATTTAGTTTGCTTGTTTGTGAATGTGTGTGTAAATAAACAACTTAACCAAGTCTTTTAATACTTTTAAAAGAGGAACATTTTCCCTTGCATTTGATCTCTGCACTTCCATCACTTCAAAATGTAGTATTTTATTGAATCCATATCCAACTGTAACTGTTTTGGGATTATGGTCTGAATAGGATTTTTGATAAATGGACATTTTAGTGCTTCTGCAACCTAATTTATGACGGAATATTGTGGATTTCGAGGTTTCCAAATATCTAGAGAGTAATGAATTCTTTCTGGTTACTTCAGTTTCTAAGTTGAGAGGTACATTTAGTATTTGGCTTACTGACAGCAAAGTGGTTGAAACCAAAGGACTGATCAAACATATAGTCTTTAGAAATTTTACTGGTTGATTTAAAATAGTGCTCATCTCTTGAACTCTGTGAAGGATAACCTCTTCATCAGGGAGAATGAAGACTTTGTAGAACATAAAACTTTTAAAAAGCCCTCTTTTTCTGACATCCTATAGTTTTCTTACATCTTTGTCCTGGGGTTCAAAAAGACAAGGTCTTGATTGTGGTATCTCTTAATCTTGTGGTTTCTTAATCTTCAGTATAGAAGATCATACCAAAACTATTCTATGAAGATTAAGACAATCTAAAGACTCTCAAACAACTTCATCTATGTTACACAATGGAGAGAAGTTTTCGTGCACTGACATAAATCAGAAACCAGATTAGACCAGACAATGGTACAAGCAACCCAACAGTTTTGAAGGCTGCTGTAATCCACAACTTTTTTTTTTATTGTGGGAGAAATGTGTCTCTGACAGATGTTCTTTATCCAAACACAGTGATGCACTCTTTGCCAGTGGACTAGTGGTATCAGCCACCTCATCAAACATTGGGCAGGTGTGAGGACTCAAGACATTTCTCTCGTTTTAAATTTGTTTCTTCTAAGTAAGGTTATTTTCCTGATAACCAAGAATATACTGAAAAAAATATTGTCTATATTTGATGAGAAAGCATCCAATTTCATTCCTCAAAATGGCCTCCTATAGTTTTGTTATGGAATCTAGGAGAGAATTCTAAATGCATGGATTAGCATAACAATATTACAGGAGACCTTTCCCTTCCATTATTTAGAGATTGATTTCCAAATATCTTCCAAGTTCTTTCCTGGATCACAGACCAGTTTCCTTTAATAGTTCACTGGCTTCTCTCTCTCTCTCTCTCTCTCATAACATATGATTATGGAAAGTCTCAATCTTTCCCCCATGCAAATTTTTTGTGAGGATAAAGCATATATTTGATCAATAGTTTGGGTGAATGAATTCAAGCATTGATAGTTATTTCTGAGTTTACCTTATTTGTGAATATCAGATTTGTGACACCTTTTTTCCCCACTCTTGTAGTGGTCTTTTATCCTCTGAACATTAATCCAAGAGTTTGAGGGGGGGGTTAAATGATTTTTTCATCCACCTTTGTAGTTTGTTTCTCCCCACAAGAAATTGTTTTAACTCAGTTTAAATCAAAGACATTCTGCTTCTGACACCCTGAATTTGCCTTTTAACTTTCCTGAGATCTCCATGCTGCCGATTTGTAGGGGGATGGGATAGGCAGGGGAGGACACAGATTGGAGGAAAGAGAGGAAAGGTTGTTGTTCTTCATCACAGTGGTATCTGCTATCAGCTCAAATTTCTGTGCAGAAATCTGGCTCTTACTTTCTTCCAGGTCCCCTTTCTCCTATGAAACAGCGACAGGGACCCACCAATGGCAATGAAGCTCCAACAAGAGCTCCACTGCCAGGGGGAGGAGGACTAGTGGATTTAGAAGGTGTCCTTATAGGAGCTGCCTCTTTCTGAGTAATTGAGACCATTTTTTAACCTCTGCCTTCGATTTAGTTATAATTATTGCAAACTATATTGCCAGGTTCTCTATTTTTTCCAGACATTCAGACAGAAGGCAGATGTGTTCAGAAGGTTGTTGCTTTCCATAGATCTGTAACCCAGACTAAATCTGAAAATAGAAGAAGGAAGGAGAATATGGGTCCCCACCACAACCCTCTCTTTTGTTAAATTCAAAATATTGTCTCCTTAGTTCTATGATGGGAGGAGAGGGCTGAGAGAACTTTTTACTCTGGACATGTCATATTTGTTTTGTGAGTTAATGGTTGCTGGTAGTTTATTGATGAATACTTTTCAGGGCTGCAGTGTACAAGAAGGTGTCACCAGTGGTATTTCTTCTCAGATTGAATGTGCTACTTCCTATATTTTTCAAATTTCCTTTCTAATCATTCCACTTAGTGTTCTCCTAAAACTCCCTAAGTATTGTAAAACTGTTCATCTCCCATTTGGGGCTACATTCAATCAGAGTCACATACAAGTTTATGAGAGCACAAATCAATCTTTTATAGTTCTTCTTACTGTGTGATTTTTCTGAGGTTCACTGGTTTTTCCTCTCCACCGTAATATGTATTATTTTGTACTTTACACCCTCAAATAGAAAAAAAAAGATTATTTTTATCCTTTTAAATGTTATTTACAATAAACTTAGTGTGATATTTTGGGCTGTCACTAGAGAATACTGCAAAATTTGCTGCCTTTCAATTTCTTTCTTTTGTTAATAAAAACCATAAATAGAAGCTGATTTACTTTCTCCATAGCATTTATTATTTTGAATAGCTTTATCATGTCATCTTATGACTCTTTCCTTTCCTCATACATATGTATCTCCATGCCTCTAAATAGTATAGTTGTCCACCTCTGTCCCCCTCCATTTTTGCTATAAATTCTTGCATAGGCTGACAATTAATGAAGAAAGTATTCCAGGTGAAGGTGGATAATGGCTTTATAATACTTCTAGTAGAGATGGTTTAAAAAAAAAAACCTTTAAACAAAATATTGTGAACCAAAAAATCTTTGAAATGAAATTGTCTTCCTCTTGATTTGAATTGGATCAAAATTTCCATTTTAATTTAGCTGTCAAAAAAAAAAAAGTTCAAAACTTGATTTTTGGCTTCCCGTCCCAACCCCATCTCTACTTTTTTCTTCTTTCCTTTTGAGCCACTGAATACAATAGAATTAATGATGTCTAAGCCGGGCTGGCTCCAGGAGTTTTGCTGCCCCAAGCAGCCAAAAAACAAAAAGCCGCAATTGCAATCTGCTGCAATTCAGCAGAAGGTCCTTCACTCCGATCGGTAGTGAGGGACCCTCCCGCAAATTGCCACCGAATCCCTGAAAGTGCCGCCCCACTCCTGAGTTGCCACCCCAAGCACCTGCTTGATAAGCTGGTGCCTGGAGCTGGCCCTGTGTCTAAGGGTGCTGTGGTTTCGGTTTGCATTTTTTGGTGTCAGTAGGGGCAGGGAGGGGAGAGACTCCACTTTTTCCTTTTGCCACTCCGTGACTTTACTAAAGTTTCCTTAATAGCCTGGTGTGAGAAACTTTATCAAAGTCTTTTGGATGGTCCAAACACATTATATCAGCCCGTTCTCATTTATTTACTATTTGGTTACCAAACTCAGAGAGTTCTAGTAAATTAAAGAGACACCATTCCTCTGTGTGTGTGTGCGTGCGTGCAAGCGTGCGTGCGCACGCTCACAACATTTCTGGAATTTGTACCAAGTTTTAGGTGGGGGAAAAGTTGTTGGATTTTTTATTATTATTATTATTCTTTCTTTCTTTCTTTCTTTATTATTTTTACTGCATAAAGATTAATTTTGTTCCAGGCAATATTATGGCTGTGGGCATTACAAAGCTGAACCTGAAGGAGAGCCATCTGGGCACATCCCACTCTTTTGCCTGTATTCTATTATCTTTCTGGAATCTTTAGCATCCCTGTTGGGTCATGGAGGTATCCCTCAGCATCTATTCAGCCAGTAGTCCATTTGGAAGTCAGGTACATCAGAACTTCCAATAACTACTTCAGTGACAATGATATTTTAGATTGAATGTATTGCTTATTAATTTATTCCACATTCCTTTTGAGCACTTATTCACTTTCACTGCATTTCTTATCCTGTATTATTCTGTTTGCTAGTAGCATGTCTTGGAAAGCAATTTTACTGCTCTTTTCTGCTAAGCACCTGTCCACTGTTGTTTTGACAGATGCTGTGAGTGGGTGGTTATCATGGATAGTAATTGCCAGTTCTTTTCTATAAACAATTTGTAGTGGTATTGCAAAGGTGCAAAGAGACATTTATACACTGTAAACAAAGTCACTGTCTGTGTAAGACATTTGTAGCAAAATAAAACTTGCCCTATGGACCAGATTGTTAAAGGCATTTAGGCACTTAATGGGATTTCAGAAGAACCTAGGTGCCTAATATACATTCAAATCAATGGCAGTTAGAGGCCTAGATATTTCTGAAAAACTCATTCAAAATACCTTGAAAAATCTGGCCCAAAGACACTTGGAGTGAAATCCTTGCCCTCATGCATATTTACAGACACCTGCAGATTAAATTATGAGAAGTTTGTGAAGGTAATGCTAACCCAGCTGGTCTTTGGGGCTCTGCTAATCCTACACCAAGGATTCCCTCAGTTTCTATTGAAAAAGAGTCAGTTTCTAGTCTTTTTCCTTCTGAAGATAACCTTGGAGATACAAAATGATTATTTCTTTGGGAAGTTTGTCTCTGATTTTTCCACAAACTCCATGTTTTAAGGTCTCAAACAAACCCCAGGCCTTTCTCGCTAGTGAAATCCATAGCCGAGGTTCCTTCTATTTTTGGAGAGGAACCCAGACTATGACGTTTCCTTGGGGTTTGAGCCAAAGCACTATGAAGTTAATGTAAAAGCTTCCAATGGGCTTTGAGTCAGGGTCCCAAAAAGCAGCCTGTGTGGCTGGAGCAGATGCAGCATGGTCCAGTAGACTAACCATGGATGTTGAGGAAAGGGCATCGAATTATTCTTGTTCCAATTCTTACTATGACTTCCTGTGTTCACAAAAGCAGATGGGGAAAGCTCAGGCAATATTCCGTATAACTATACACTCCCCTTTTTCCTGCAACTCACCTTAATGTTTTGCTGACGTACAAAATCTTTTCAGGTCTTTTTCAAAAAGCCTTACACAGAGTTAAAACTCAGTGCTATTGTATGTAAAACCCTGATAAAATGGACGGTAGTAATTCCCAGTCAATATCAAAGAGAAAGCACCATATACAGCCTTAGTAAAACAAAAAAAATTAATGCATTTTAAATAGTATAAAATATTGTATATGTTTGGAATACCATGAATCACATTGAAACAAATCTACTGGTGTTCCTTTTTCAGACTTTCCCCCTTCTGTTTCTGAGACAAATATTCAGACAAAAGTTTTCAACATACCATTTTCCATACTTTAGCATTCACATCAAAGCTCAGTCTTTTTTGATCCCCTCTGAGATGACTTCTCAGCCTTTGTAGTGTAACAATAATATGCAGTGTAGCCTCTTCAGAGCTTGAGAAATGGCAGCATCTCTGTTCTTTCAGAACCCTATTCTAGCAGCATTTCAGACTCCAGGATTAATAGCTGGATGATCTCTGTTGCAGGTGGAACAGAAGTCTATAGCCTGTATCCAAAGTGTTACAGGGACTCAGCTCAGCATGTAAAATATCAATTACCTGTATCTCTGTGAGGCTGCCACCCTAGAATGCACCATCATAAGCTCAACTAAATCAGGCAAGAATTCAGAAACTCTCTCTTCACTAAGTGCTGCCAGATTCTCAGTCTTCAACTGATGACAGTGTTCCAGTTCAGCACAGTTAGCCGATATCTAAATGTAAGTTCTGCAGACTCTGTAGCCTCTAGGGGAACAAATGCTTTCCTGCTAGCTCTCCTTCTTGGTCCATAAAACACACCGAGGTTGACCAAACATTATTCTAACAGAGGACTTCCCTAGTAAATAAAGCTGGAATAGCACTGACCTGTTCCAAAGTTGTACAGAGCCTGGGACCCAGATCTCACAGCAGACACATCTCTTGGTCATATGTCTATTGGCCACTGAATCCATAGAGCTTTCTTTAAAGCTTGTATTTGTATCCTCCCCTCAACCCCCACAAAAACTCTGGCTCAGCTCTCCGACAGTGACTAGGGTATCACCTGCCAGGTTGGTTGCCCACAATGAGAACTTCCTAGACAGCCTTATAAATTACTACTGAGCATGTTTAGTAACTGCCACACCCTGTTCTGGATGTTTCTGGACCTTTCTAAATTAGTTGTCTTACTCTGCTCTCAGCAGGTGTGCAGAGACACAGAGTATCTGACTAAGATAGATGTTTCCTCCTCCACTGTTTCTCTCTCCCTCCCATGGAGAAACAAAGTCAAATGTTGCAGCATAAAGTATGTCAGTTATATGTGGACTTGGCCATGTCATGTGTGCCCCAATCCAGAAAATCACTTTAGCATCAGCTTAATTTAAAATACAAATAGTCCCATTGGCTTCAGTGTGGCATCTCAAGTTCTTAATGTTAAACATATGCTTAAGTGCTTTGCTGGATCAAGGACTTGATCTTTCTGTCTCAATTTACTAAACAGGGAGGATAATATCTAGACCATAATGTTGTTGTGATTATTAATTATTCTTTGTGGAGCACTTTCTCTGTGCTCATTATTGAGACAGAGAAGAAGGACTTTTGAAGGTGGGAGCAAGAGGGCAGAGATATTACAATCAAAGGTAAAATTGATAAAACATGAGAAGAGACCAGTCGGAAAATTGCAATAAAACATTCGAGAAAGCAAACAGCTGGAAAAACTTAGGATGGAGTTTTACGTGGAGAAGAAACAACTTGCCAAAGAAAAAGGAAAAGTGATGGGAGAGAGATGGAGAGAGAAAGAGGAATGAAAAAGATAAAGCACTATACAAAAATAAGAGAGAGAAATTGGATAGAAATGGACAGAATGGGTCCAAGATTGGAAGGGGGGAAAGAGGCAGAAGAAATGGAAGAATACAATAAGCAACAAAACACCAAGAGAAATGTCAGACTGGTTAATTTTGTTTCATTTATTAATGCTTCTTTACTGTATCATACTAACCTGGATGTGTTCTATATTGTTGTAAGTTTGGGGCCAAAAGATGGAATTTGAAGTACACATATTGTATTAATATTGCTGGGTTCTCTGAATCCTAAATTAAGTAATCTGAAGAAAAAAAGGCAGAAAATAACCTAAATTTTACCAGAACATTCTCAGACCCCTCTTGTGGATGGAGGCCTAGCAGCAGCCAGATACGTGGCCTTAGATTCACAAAGGAGATGTAGGCTTAGCACTGCAATGCCTAACTTTAGACTCCTGGCTACCCAGTGGAATCCACAGCCCCAAGTTAGGCACCAGGCACCTTTATAAAATCTGTTGGCACGGTCAGGCTGCTGAGAATGGGAAGCTAACCAACAAGAAATACCAACAAGAGATGTGCAGCCTTGGGCCAAACCTTTAGAGGGACTGTATCCCTAAGCATAACCTGGAGGAGGGACTGTATCCCTGCTTCAGATTTAAAGCCATGAACTCTCTCCTTGTGTAAGGTACCTAAACTAGCTCAGCCTTTTCTCCCTCATCAAGCAAAGAGGGAAATTGAAGTGGGTCTTCCACATACTGAGTAAGCTCCAAACCCACTAACTTCTAAAGTCTATATTATAAATTAATGTATTGACATTTTGGAGTATTTGTTATTACTGTTTATCTGAGGTCCTATTTATCGATTTATCACATAATAGTTGGCACTCTGACAACTAGCATACTAAATGCTGAATTTATGTTAGTCCTTACTAGGCAAAACTTGTGCCAGAATCACATCACAAAATATATATGCCAACTTGGAACAAGTAAAATTATAGCTATGTTGTATTTTGTCAAGAGCTAAATTACCAATCCATTTATCTTAACAAAAATGTGACTATAAATCATATTCACTCATAAATGTGTGATTGTAAGTGCTTTTTTTACAAATGTAGAGATTCACTCCAGTTACATTTAGTATGCAGTGGATAATTAAAAATCAATGCATGTCTTTTAGTGGTGGTAATAATAATTATATTCTACCCTTAAATAATATCTTTCTGGAAAAGAATCAGAATATTTCACAAATGCATATAATTTAACAGGGAAGTATGCAATCAGTGTATTGTATTTAGCCATACCCTGTTATCTACCATGCATATTTCTATATGCATGTATCTATACTACACCAAATTTAGCACAAGTGAAGAAGTATACCTGAACCAATTCTGCTCTGGGTTCCATTGATGTAAATCTGGGGTAATTTCTCTGAGCTGATGGAGTTGTTTCAGGTTTCTGCTGATGTAATTGAGTGTAGAATTGTTGCACCAACCTACCAACTGAAATTGCAGGGTGAGTGTAGGCAGATAAAATGTAATTACCTGAACTGAATTTTAGACACAACGGGGTAATGGTGCAAAAAGTGCAATGGGCTATTAATTATCACAGGTATCTGGAACTGCAGTTCTTGGGTGAAATCCTGCCTCTGCTGAAATCAATGAGAATGTTGCCATTTACTTCAAAGGGACCAGCATGCTGACATTTGCTTCTGCCAAAAGATGGCACTTCCAACAGCACAGTGCTTTGAACAGCATGCTGGCACACTTGGACAACACTGACTTAAGAGGAAGGTTGTCACTTGCTGATTCACCAGCACCATTTATTACAGCACCTTCAGTTCTGCTCAGAGGAGCAGTGCTTGAGTATATTCCATGGAAGAGAGAATTGTTTTTTCCTAGTTGGCATAAAAGACACTTTCTTTTTTTCTGTCTCTCAGAGATTAACTATTAATGCCAGTTCATTTCAAAGTCCTTACAATTCCAATCCCTTTGTTATGCAATGATGATTCGAAACCACCTCATGTTTTAAAATGCTTTTGAGAGGAAACAGCTGTGAAGATACCAGTTTGGCCTTTTGTGAAGTTCAAACAATTCCAGCAGAATGCTTTAAATCGCATGAAAACTTTTTAATCAAAAAGAGTGCTTGAGTAGGACAAGATAGGATTAGAAGTAAGATCCCACAGAAACTGCTGAAACACACAATTACCATCCTGTAAAAGTAACAGAACAAGGATCTAGAATTTAAAGAGTAAAAAGCAATGAAACAAGAGTCTTGTGAAAACTTCAGCTAGAAGAGTTCAAATTGCCCTGCCAGAAGAGCTGCTGTTGATTGTAATTGTACAGAATTGAGAATACCATTATGACTACAGAGTACTTTCTGTTACTATTGAGCAACCTCAGATGGTCAAAATGCTAAAACAACTGTTTAGTTCAGATCAGGAACTAATGGTCAATATACTATTAAGGTAATATTTATAACTGAACTAAAAACAAAGTTTTTGCCTTGCACAGTGTGTAAGATTTTGGTGGCTGAAAGAACCATTTCCATGACTGAGCAAACCACTACAATTTTGCAGCCTGTGATTGAATGCCAGCAAATTACACTTAGGCAATGCTTACCAAGTACAGGCAATCTTGTTTAATGATCTGAAGAAGAACTTTGTTTTTTAAAAAATCACATTTCAAGAGGTGTGAAGTTACAGTGATTTAGCTGTCAGAATGAAATCTTTCTTTTAAAAGCCTTCTTAGATACAATGAGGATTTTATTCTCTTGTACTCGAGCAGCAAATCACAATTTCTGGCTTAAATAATGTGAAATGCAGATTGGGCCCCTGGATCTGCATACAGAGAGAAACCTCTGAGCAAGGATCTTCCTCCCCACCTCTGGCCCTTCTAGGCAGATAAAGGGCTTCTCAGACACTTCTATGTTACTGCTCCCATTATGTACCAGGCACAGTTCTAATGAGAAAGACCAGTTGTTCACTGGTTCCCCTGGGATATGTGGGGTTTAAGGGCTGCACTCACATTGCTGGTAATCTTACCATAGGTTTTCTTCCCTCAAGTCCTCTCCCAGAGGCAGAACACAGTGCCAAAAACAATGTGGCCCTGATTTTGATTGTGACTTCTGAGCACTGCCATAGTATCGGTAATAAATAAATAATAATACATTAGTTTTTTCTCATTTTTGTAACTGGCTTTTAGGGCTCCAAGTCTGTAAATAGCTACATCCTTTAAGACAATTTACTGCTTTAACAAAACAAGTGGAATCTGTACAAAACAAACCAAGCATACTCTGCTAGGAAATGGGAAAGCATCCAGAATTCCCTAGGCTTTAGCTAGCATAAACCACAGAAATATGCTGGGCCAGAGTTGACCAAGGGTACTACATTTGCTTCATCTTACTAATTTTTTTTTTATAAAAAATTGGTATAAATATCTATTTTATTTCATTGAGAAGATAAAAGCTATACAAGGAGCTCTATGTAATATTTAAGGTTGTGCCTCACATAATTCTTTATGAAATTTGCAAGGTTCCTGGTACTTAACACAATTATAAAACTATGCCATATGCTTCCTGCATGTGGCAAGTAATTTGGAGAAGTTAGCAATGTTCTTCTTGCAAAAATGTGCAGAAAGTGCTTTTTTGTGATCTGGGTCAAAGGTTACCACTGGAAAAGAAATCGTTTAATTACAGAACAGTAATAGTGTGGTGTGCTTGTATTATTTCACGGGAAACGGACACATGCTCATGTGATGGAACCCAGTTACTGATTAACAAAACAGAAGGGCCCGATCCTGCAAGCTACTCCTTTCAATGGGACTCCACATGGCCCCAAATAATTACACTTGTGAGGAGCAGTTTATAGGGTTGGAGCTTAAATAGATAATGTAGAATAGTCTCAAATTGGTATTGACAGTCACATCATCCCTAAATCCTTCAATGATAAGTACTTTAGATATGTCTGAGAGAGATCACATCCTCTCAGTTTTTATGAGCTTATTTTCTAATTTTGTCTTCTACGAAAAGTAAAGCCAGTGAGAGGAGATGTGGCAGTTAAATGAGGGTATATTGAAGAAATTAGGGGCTCATTTCTCTGCTAACTTTGTTTCAGCTTCATGTAGCTGAGAGTACCCAGCTCCCAGATTCTTTCACTGCAGGTTAGAGTAACATGGAGCTGTTGTCATACACCTCATTGATCCTGATTCAACATGCTCCATGAGAAGATTATGTGGGGTGGCGGCAAAGAAGCTGGCTATCCCAGTTCTGTGCATGCCAGAGACTCTGTCATGCTCAGCAGAGAGGCAACTCCAGATTTCATCCTCTTTGCACAACCTGGGCAACACTGATGGGGAAGAGAATCTGGCACAAAAACAAACTCTGTGAGCATCACTTGTTGCTCTGTCAGAGATCTGTTTTGTATATCAAAGATCATGCAGATACTCTTCAACCAGAATTCCCCAATGATCTCTGTGTGTGGGTCTGCACATGGTGAAATTGCAGGATCAGATTCTAAATGGGTGAGTAGCACAATCTCACATGTCATTTAGATATGGCTCCTTAAGTAGCATATACATCTTTTCATTAGTAAATTATAAAATGTGAAATTAGCACCATGAAACCCAACATACTCATGACTATCTTGCAGGAATACACTAAAAATAGGAAAAGTAAAGGTGGGTCCTTTTTTATTTTAAAAATAAAAATTAATTCAGCATTTATTTTCAAAGATGTAACTTTTCTTTTTTTTATATGCAGTATTTTTAAGCAAAAGAGACTAGAAAAAGGTGAAAGTGGAAGTCAGGGAAAGTCAGTGTTTCAGTGATCCTTCTTCTGTGACTCAATTCTTTCTCTCACTCTTTTCCCTTTGTTCTGTAGCTGACAGGTCTGAGACACTTGCTTTTAAAAAGTGACTTAACTTTCCATACTGCTTGCATCTCACAGTTATATCGAAGTGCAGATCTCCTTACAGACTTTCCCCGAGTTTCCCTCTCCCTCTTTAAAGCAGTAACAGTGCCCATAAATGTTTGAACAATGCCTGAAGGAAAACTTGTTGATGTTTAATGTATCACAAAGGGGATGGGAAATATTTTTGTGTCCCTCTGCAAGTGACTGTCCATTGTAAGCATGAAACAATTTGCTGTGTTTCCAGGCAAATGGAATTTTGTCTGTTACAACCAAAGACTTTAAATTCTATGTGATAATGTCTGAGAAACATCTTTTTTTGTCACCTGTAACTGACTATCCATTTTATCAATGTCTTTGTAAGGAGAGCATTTTGCAGCTCCTCTGGACACAGGATAAATTCTACCTTCACAAAATAAAACTATTGATTTCAAAAGGTGATTTTTAATTCTAGGGTACAGGATTTGAAATGAAACAAGCAAGGATGGGACAAAACAAGCTTGAGAAAATGTGGGCACTTCTGAACAACTTGTGTATGAAAGCCAAAGCTGGATATCCTGCTCATCGCTGTTCCTTCTAAAGAGGTAGTCTGACCCAAGAGTTGGAGCAGAAGTCAGGCTGGGTCTGGATAAGAGGAGACTGGAATCTAAGGCAGGCTAGAGGGTAGGCCAAGAGTCAGATGTCAGGAGGCGGCCTGGGTCAGGATACCAGAAGGCAGGAAGAGCCAGTAGTGTAGGAAAGGCAGTCATAAGTGGGAGAAGAAAAAAACAGTTACACCAACAAGTTTGTATTCTCTGTTTGGTTCCTTGATTCTGTTTACACCAATCTGCACCCCCTGACTTTTTCCAATCAGATCCCAAGACTCTTCCAAAGTTGAGCTTTGAGTTCTAGCAACTGTTACTAGGTCACCGGGTGGTAGGTCAGATCATACTGGCTCCTAAGAGCAAAAGTATCTGGAGTTCATGCCCATGGACTCTGGTAGGAGGTCTGTCAGTCATGTCAGTGTTGTTGCTTTTTTTAACACGATTTCTGGAAGTGCCACTATCTTATTTCTTGAAATCTCAATAGAAAGACAGAAACACAGAGAGTCTTCCAATTTTCTAAAATATACTGATGCAATTGCATTCAAACATGTATATATAGTAAGACACAAGCAGGAATGTAGTATGCAGGCTACTCCTGCAGTGTTTCCCCAAAGGTGTGAAGGAGAATGAAATGATTTCTCATCCCAGGCATGCCCCAGAAAAGAAAGCACAGAACAGATTATCCCTGGTTTAAAAAAAAGATGCAATTCATCATCCCTATAATCTCCCATGCCTACCTCATCAAAACTGTTAAACCAAAGCCAATCAAACAATATTAAAAATGAAGGTAATTATCCTCTGCAAAAATTTATAAAGGATTGTGGTGGATTCTCTATCACTGACAAGTTTTAAACCAAGATTGGATGTTTTTAAAATATACTCTAGTTCAAATGTAATTTTTTGGGAGGAAGCTCTATAATCTCTGTTCTACAGGTCAGACTAGATGATCACAGTTGTCCCTTCTGCACTTGGAATCTATGAAAACAAATGCTCAGCAAACGATGATCAACAACTACTCTTCCAGTATTTGAATAAATGTTATGTCATTGTATTAATTGATCCTGCTCCTGTTAATGAAGTCATAATTAACGATTTCATGAAGTCATTAACACTGAGTATAATATTTGTCTTGACACATGAAAATACCTTCATTTTTCTTTAAAAAAAAGTGATGCTATATTATTCATTGCTCAGTGAATCATGGTGGTTTTTTTCTCATTGAGATTGGTTTATTCAACTCCTATTAATGGTAACAGAAGAACATCAGTGGGAGAATAGGCAGCTTATAATAAGTAAGCAATCATACTGGAAAACCAGTGAGCGAGCATATTAAGCACAAATCAATATATCTGATGACAGATCTTTATTATACCATTGCTCTCACACTGTCTGTTCATCAGAAAATCTCTGAATTTAGTCCATCAATTAAAGAGAGTACTTGGAGCTAGCAGAAGTGTCTTTGTACAAAGAAATAACTGGATAGAACTGCAGTGTGATTTGCCAACACATATTTGACCTAACTTGTATACATACTTTAGAATGCATATTAAAATAACTAACTAAATAAATAAATAACTTTTACGGTCATATGTAATGAGGTTTACAAACCACATACAGAACATAGGCAGAAGAGAGAGGACAGCCTTCTCTGCTTATAGGCAACCAGGCAAATCACACCCCTGCACAGCTTCTACTAAAGTGGGTTTATATATATATAGGCCCTGATTCCCTACTGTGTTACTCCATTCTAATCAGAATAACTCAATTGAAAACAAAACAAAACAAGTCTGAGTTCAGTGGTGTTACACTGGCATAACAATGGCATAACACAAGGGTGAACCAGACTGATAAAGGAAGGAAGGTGAAGACAAAGTGGTCAGGTGGGCTTCAAAAAGGTAACTAGGCTGCATGATCTTCCATCAGAGAATGAAAGAATTTTAACAGTCAGTCTCCACATACATTGTAGCAGAAGAGAATAGAACTGAGGTATGAATGATTTCATTGTAAGTGCCCTTGGTTCCACAAGGAAATATATCCTTACTGTGAAACAGAAATGCTGCAGAACCTGAAAGAAAAAAACCCAGGTAGTTAAGCCATCCTATTATTCAGAATCTCCCCCACTTCTTTACAGATACTGGTACAATATTTTAACTTTTCCTTCTCCTAGTTCACTGTGCATATGGCTTTTCCCTTATTAATCAACATCATCTCCACTTGTCAAAAAAGTAATAAAACTACTTATAACAACAATAGTAAAATATTCTCATCCAAAAGTGATGTAATCCCACTTCACAATGTTTCACTCACTCCTAGCGTGCAATTTCTTAACAGTAACAGAGGAAACAAAATTCAATCTATATAACTCAGTTTCTGCATGGCTTATTTTGTTTTACAAATTGTGGAGCAAGTTGGTACTCTTTCATTTTTCCTATTATAGAGCTGACAGTAAATTATTCACAATGTTATAGCAGTTTTTCCACAGAGGTAATTTATTATACCTCTCAGGGTATAACATTTTTGGACAATGGCTCCTTAACATAGAAAGTGCTAGTGTATATTCAGATATGATCAGCAACTGATGACCTGCTAGTTTTCAGGCCAGTTTAAGAATCAAGGCTAGTTACAGCTCTATGAAATGTACATTAATTAAACTGTACTAATATAATAGTCCAGGGGTCGGCAACCTCCTGCTGTGTTGGCAGGTTCAGCCGATTGTGGCTCTCACTGGCCGTGGTTCACCGTCCCAGACCAATGGGGGCAGCGGGAAGCCGTGGTCAGCACATCCCTTGGCCTACGGCGCTTCCCACTGCCCCTATTGGCCTGGAGCAGTGAACCGCAGCCAGTGGGAGCTGCGATCGGCCGAACCTGCCCTCACGGCAGGTAAACAAACTCGCCTGGCCCACCAGGGTACTTACCCTGGCAAGCCGTGTGCCAGAGGTTGCTGACCCCTGTAATAGTCAATGGTTAATAATAACAGGAATTAAAACAATTTTCTGCTTGAGGTGCACATGCCCTAGGAATGAATATGGTGCTAAGATGGCTTTAAATGTTCCTCTCAATATTGTTTATACAGTGAAAGCAAGTCAGTTATTCAAACAAGAGGTAAAGGCTTGAAAAGAGGGGTTTTTTTATTTTCACAGATAAGGTGATTTTCCATTTTACCAGTCCATGCTGTGGAATGGTTGTTTTTCTGAAGAAAAAAATATACCAAACATGATACAGATTATCATCACATTTTATAGAATATTGAGTCCGAAGTATTTTCAAGCGATCTATATCCACATATAAAATATTGATTCCAGTAGCTCAGCAAACTAAAGGATTGTGCAGACCCAAAGGCTGAACTGGAGCTAGGCACCCAAATATCTTGAGGCGCTGGGCCCAATAGGCTTAGTTTTGACTCCAGGATACAATGAAGGATTGTCTTGGGATCCATCCAGGAGATCTAGATTCCAGAACTGGCATTTCTTCAAATATCCACCTCAAAAAAGTGTTGTGTGAGTCTTAGGCCAGTAACCTTTTTTAGGTCAGGTGGTTTACGATCCTGTAATGAAAGGCACTTTAGAAGTGCAAAATATAATTCCTAGAACCTATGTACTATGGTGTGTAGTGTTAAAAATAGTTATGATAAATACACTGGCTTCCATACCCCAGACAAGCTGAAGTTGGGAATATTGGAGGGGGTAATATTGTAAAAACCTGTTGAATCAAGTGGGAATTACATACTGTGGTGTTCTTTGTTGTGTATTGATTTGTGTAAAGTGATTTGCTTGTTGGTATTGAAGAATGACTTGTACGGTGTTGCAGCTATTTGAATCTCTGTGAAATATTCAGCCCAGGCTGCTAGACTACACAGAATAGCCTCAGTTAAGATACAACCCATATTTACTCATTCCCTTGGGTTGTTTGCTTGTTTTGCAACTCGCTCTGTCAACCTCTCATTTCTGTGTGAAAAAAGTTATATGCCTCTCAGAGTTTAGAGCATCCAGTGGTGGTACTGGTGAGCTAGGATATATGCTGTAACAGCAGAGTTATCTGAGCAAAGACACAAACCTGGGCTAATAAGTTACTTCCTGAGCATGCAGCCCTGTGAACATGACCTGCCTCAGTGGCCAGCTGTATTAGAGTAGAGATGGAAGAGATTACCTCAGTTGTTCCAATACTTACAATAGGAGATATCTATGGTAATTGTGAGATGATACTGTCTCACATGACCTTCTGATAAATGCAACCTATATGGAACTTTTCTATAAGGTAGGTGTATAACTGGTTGAAAAATCATTCCCAGAGAGTAGTTATCAGTGGTTCACAGTCAAGCTGGAAGGGCATATCAAGTAGGGTTCTGCAGGGAACAGTTCTGGGTCTGGTTCTATTCAATATCTTCATCAATGATTTAGATCAGTGTTTAGCAAACTTAGGATGCCGCTTGTGTAGGGAAAGACCCTGACAGGCCCAGCTGGTTTGTTTACCTGCCACGTCTGCAGGTTTGGCCGATTGCGGCTCCCACTGGCCAAAGTTTGCTGCTCCAGGCCAATGGCAGCTGCTGGAAGCGGCGGCCAGTACGTCATTCGACCTGCGCCACTTCTAGCAGCTCCTATTGGCCTGAAGCAGCGAACTGTGGTCAATGGAAGCCACGATCGGCTGAACCGGTGTACGTGGCAGGTAAACAAACCGGCCCAGCCCACCAGGAGCTTTCCCTATACAAGCAGCTTCCCATGTTTGGGAAACACTGATTTAAATAATGGCATACAGAGTACACTTATAAAGTTTGTGGATGATACCAAGCTGGGAGGGGTTGCAAGTGTTTTCGCAGATAAGATTACAATTCGAAATGATCCGGACAAACTGGAGAAATGGTTTGAAGTAAATAGGGTGAACTTCAATAAGGACAAATTGAAAATACTCCACTTAGGAAGGAACAATCGATGCACACATACAAAATAGGAAAGAAGGCGTACTGCAGAAAGCGATCTGGGCATCATAGGGGATCACAAGCTAAATAAGAGCCAACAGCGTAGCACTGTTGCAAAAAAAAGCAAATATAATTCTGGGATGTATTGGCAGGAGCGTTGTAAATAAAACACGAGAAGTAATTCTTCCGCTCTACTCCACACTGATTAGGCTTCACCTGGAGTATTGTGTCCAGTTCTGAGCATCACATTTCTGGAAAGATGTGGACAAATTGGAGAAAGTCCAGAAAAGGGCAACAAAAATGATTAAAGATCTAGAAAACATGACCTATGAGGGAAGATTGAAAAAGTTGTGTTTTTTTGGTGTGAAGAAGAGAAGACTAAGAGGGAACATAAGAGTTTTCAAGTACAATAAAAGGTTGTTACAGGGAAGAGTGGGTGGAAAATATTCTTAACATCTGAGGATAGGACAAGAAGCAATGGGCTTAAATTGCAGCAAGGGCGGTTTAGGTTGGACATAAGGAAAAAATTTCCAACTCTCAGGATAGTACAGATTAGCATTGTAATAAGTTGCCCAGGCAGGCTGTGGAATCTCCACCACTGGAGATTTTTAGGATCAGGTTTGACAAACACTTGTCAGGGATGGTCTCAACTCGCAGCCCATGCGCCACATGTGGCCCAATTAGCACACAGCTGTGGCCCAGCTCTGCTATGTGCTAAAGGCCACAGGCTCTGGGCTCCTGGCTACTCTGCCATGCAGCGGGCTCTGGGCAGTCACCTGGCCCCATGCCGGGGGTTCTGGGTCCAGGCAGTCAGCCGAGTTATGCTATAGAGTTTGGGCAGCTGGTGCAGTCCAGGCAGCCAGTGGGCTCCAGGGTGCCAGCTTTCATGTGATGAGGTCCAGGGTCAGTGCAGCCAGCAGGCTTTGGGGTCCTGGCTGATGCCTGGCCCCATGCAACAGGCTCCAGAGTCCAGGAAGCTGGCAGGGTTCAGGCAACTAGAGGGCTGTGAGGTCCATGGCAGGCTTTGGGGTCCCAGCTGCTGCATGGCTCTACACAGCAGGGTCTGGGGTCTGACCAGTGGGCTCCGTGATCTGGGCAGCTGATGGGATCTGGGGTCCTGGCTGCCACCCAATCCTGCATGGCTGACTCTGGGGTCTCAGCTTCCCCCCAGACCTGTACAGTGGGCTCCAGGGTCCAGGAAGCCAGTGGGTTGTGAGGTCCAGGCAGCCAATGGGCTCTGGGTTCCAAGCAGCTGGTAGGCTGCTCCTCGCCTTCACACACCAGGGTCCAGGGTCCTGGCTGCTGGCTGCCACCCATCCCAGCACAGTGAGATCCAGGGTTGTGTTGGAGTCTAGGGTCTGGGCCCTGTCTGCTCCCAGCCTTGCACTCTCAGGTCCAGGGTCGGGGTCCCCACCACACACTCTGCTTTCTGCTTCTGGCCCCACTTTGTGTTGGGGTCTCTGGGCAGAGGATATCGGGCATATGGGGGGTTGGGGGGGCGGTTAGGCGGCATGCACTTTGGTTCTTGACTTGTGGCCCAGGGAACACTTTTTGGGCTGCATATGTGGCCCACAATGGTAGATAGATTGAGAACCATTGATCCAGATCATACTTGGCCCTGCCATGGGGGTAGGGAGCTGAACTAGATGACCTCTCAAAGGCCCCTACAGTCCTAAAAATCTATGATTCTATGATTGGGACATAATGAGTTTTAAATGGTTTAATTTGAATACAAAAGAGGAAATATTTTTAATATATAAAATCTAATGATAAAATACCTAGTGTAAATCCTTTGGGGGTGGGGTGACATTGACTCTCACTGGAAAATGTGCTTTTTTATCATTACTAAAGTGTTTCATCTTGAAAGGCCTGAGTAATTAAGAGAAAAAACAAAAACTGGCCAGTTCAGTGTGGTGTGGCTGCAGCTGTCTGCTCACTGAGGTGAAAGAATTGCATTCTGGAGTGCTCTTGATTCACACTCCCTGGGTCACTTTCAAAGGAAAGACCTATGCTACATGAATTTCCCTTGGCTTTTCCATTAGCAGCCAATACAAAGATGTGCCCCAGAAAGTTTGGTTAATCTCTTTCCTCTCCATTACAGGTCTGAGGTTACCAGTATATTAGAAGGTTAAAGACAAAGGGAGTAAAAACAGATCAGAGTGACTGAGTGGATACCATCTGACCATCCTAAAGACTTATACTTGTTCATACTTGAGCCTTCCCTTAACTCTTGATAAAGAAAAACAAAATGCTTCCTTATTTTGCAATGCATAAATAATAAAAATGTATACTAAAGAAATTGTGTATAGACATTTTGGAGCAAAGCTGACCCAGTTGCAGCATTTGCAGCTATCATACACAAAGCAGTGAAGTTTTAACCATTAGCTTCCTCCTTAACTCAGCCAAAATGAAGTGCAATACCCATTGTTTCTGAATTATATGTTCTGTTAAAGTACCTGTGAATTAGAAATATGAAGTCTGCTATTGTCATAAACAGACAGCTCAGGGTTAATTCCTCTTTTACCTGTAAAGGGTTAACAAGTTCACATAGCCTAGCTGACACCTCACCAAAGGAACCAATGTGGGGACAAGATGTTTTCAAAGAGGGAGGAGGGAAATCAGTCTTTTGTCTGTTCAGTAAGTCTTGTGCTGGAGTGAAGGATCCAGGAATCAGCCATCTAACATTTCTTAAAAGTAGTAAAAAGTTAGAGAAGGACTGTATTAGATTATTTTTATTTTCTTTTGTGACTTCATTTTGCATAGACAGAGAATCAAATTGGGTTTCTTTGTGTACTAAGGTTTTGCCCAGAGGGACATCCTCTGTGTTTTAAATCTGTTGTCTGTGAGAGTAGCTTGCGTGCTAATCTCACAGAGGTATTCCTTTCACTTTTTTTTTCTTTAATTAAAAGTCTTCTTTTAAGAACCTGATTGATTTTTCCTTGTTTTAAGATCCAAGGGTTTTTTGGACCTAGGCTCACCAGGAATTGGTGGGAGGTGAATCAGTCTCAGTCCTGCCAGGTAAAGGGAGATAAAGACTGGGGAAATATTGGGGGAAGACAGAGTTTCCAAATGACTCTCCCATAAACATTTGTTTAAACTATTTGGTGGTGGCAGCTACTAGATCTAAGCTGGTAAATAAGCTTATGGGTTATATCATGCAGGTCCCCACATCTGTACCCTAAAGTTCAGAGTGGAGGTGACACCTTGACAGTTATTGTAAGACATTTTTACACATATGGAACATAACATGTAGCATTCAAGTGTGTTTAGCTAAGGCCATGTCTATACGACGCGCCATATCGGCGCGTTACAATCGATTGCTCGGGGATCGATATATCGCGTCTCATCTAGACGCGATATATCGATCCCTGATCGCGCTTACATCGATTCCGGAACTCCACCAAAACCAACGGAGTTCCGGAATCGACATGGCGAGCCACGCACATCGATCCCACGTGGTGAAGACGGGTGAGTAGATCGATTTTAGATAATCGATTTCAGCTACGCTATTCTCGTAGCTGAAATTGCGTATCTAAAATCGATTTTCGCACATCGTGTAGACACGGCCTATATTTAGTGCAGAATAATAAGTGACACTGAACATAAGTAGTTCCACCACTTAGCAGTACTATTTTCCTTTAGACTTTACAAAGTGTAATTGAAATTTTATGCTTTTCTTTTTAAAAAAATAATTGAATGCTCTTTTTATATTAAATAAAATCTAGAAACACTGTTCAAATGAACAACCCAATAATAACAAATGGATGTTTATCATCATCCATTGTGTATTCCATGATTTAGGTAGAAGTTAATGACCTCACTACATCTCTCTAGAGTGCATATAATCAAATTATATATTGAAAAAAAAATGACAAAATTACACACCACCCCGGGCACCACTGAGAGGCAATACTTCCCCACTTGCAACCACAGAGTCTGAGTGTAGAAAAGAAACTTTTCCTGAAAGGAGAGAAGTCACTCAACATTAATTAGGGAAAATGCCACGAGCAGGATTCATAAGCATAAAACTGTGAGCAAGACACCATCTCCAGAGTGCGTGGGGAAGAGTCTTCTGCCTCATGTTTTTGAGTTCTACAACCAAAAAGTTCCTTTATTGTGCCTCCCTCTGCTCCCTCACCATGCCTCATTCACAGTTGTTGTCCTTGGTCAGTGAGGACCTAGGGTTCAGAGGTGCATCTTTATAAGTTCACCTCTCACATGGGGAATACTCATCTTGCTTGCTCTGTGATTTGAGCACTTCCTCTGGCTGGCTGCCCCATCAGCTGCAGCTCTTCTCCGGTGGCTGCCCTGCCAGCCATGGTTCCTCACTGCCTGGCCACCCTGCCAGCCGTGGTTCCTCCTCATTTGGCCATCGTGCCAGATGTGGTTCCTTGACACCTGCCCACTTTGCCATCAACTTCTTGCCACTTTTGACAGCCACCCATCAGTTACCTTCCGCTGCCACCTGCTGCTGTGACCTCTGTAAGTCAGTATCTTACTGATTTTTAGCTCTCAGCAGGCTGGGCAGAAATGCTACTTTACCATAAGTGATTTCAGCTCTTACTGAGTATTTGAAATAACAAAAAGTTCCTAATGAAGCCTATTTAGCTCTATCTTTGAATGGTGGGGAAGAACAGGTTAAACCAGTCTGGGAACCCTTAGGGGAGGCCACATCTCCTGGCTGGGACACCTGTCCCCACCCCACTTACTTTTATAGGGGTCTGGCATTTGTGCCCCTGGCTTAACAAGGTACTTTCAGCTGAGGGTGACCCCCTAATTTGGGACAGGTTAAGTACAGTTCTGCTCCCCTTTATTCATGTAATAAAAACAATATTGATAACATTTCACTACCCCTGCATTCAGTACTAAAGTAATTTGAAACATAACACCAACCAAAGTTGATCATTTTGAGCAATACAGCTCTATCTGCTGGATATCTAGGCAGAGGATTTGTTCATTTAAATACAATTTACTCTTATAGTCTCTCCTCCTCCCCAACTAGCTGTCAAAGGATAGTTCACCCAAAGAAGTGACTGGCCCTGCAGGCTGTGTCACAGCTGTGGCACATTATGAGGATAATATTGGGGAAATGTTTGCATTCATTAGCATAAAAAAACACATGCACATTTCAGTTTGTGTGTGTGTGAGTGAGAATAGCACTTTCTAGGTTCCACATTCAAGCTTTTAAAACATTATGAGCAGTGGAAAAAAACAATTTAAAATTTATGAAAAAATAATTTGTAGTCAAAGGTGAGAGAACTCATTTTTCCAGAATTTGAACCCACTCTGATATCATAACCGCTAGCAGTGGAAAGGCACATTTTGATTGAGTTTCATGTAGGCAGCATAGACTATACTGCCTAGTTCCAAACCATTCTCCTCTTTCCTTCCTGATTCTCTTCTGCATCAAAATCATGTTTTCCAACATTTCTACCTTCCTGGCCTTCCAACAGAATGCACACATTTGCCTGTTCAAGATCCAAACAATATCTGTTTAGAATGTGTTGACTCCTTTTCTCCTCCTGCCTCTGAAGGTTTCCTACTTTAGAATGAAAATTACAGAAGGGTGTCTGAAATCAATTCTACTCCTAAATTAGCCCATTTGATGTTCATATATTCCAAAAGACCTTTTGAGACCCATAGCAGGACCATCCCTGGTTTTGGCTTATTATTTCCAAAATCAGAGACCAAAACCTCCTAAATCATCTCAATTTTGCCTGTCTCTAGAATGATGAAAGTAGGAGTGAGCAACTCCTCAAAATAAATGATAAAACAGAGGAATTGATACATACCGGCTGTTACATTGTGGTATTTTTGGAATGGGTACATGGTATTGTAATATTGGAAGACAAAGCCAATGATTGCAGATAGTTGTCTTGCTGCTCTTTGCCTAAAACCCCATATTCAGCTAACAAGCAGCAGAGGACTACTGCTTCAAGAGTGGCATGGACTGGTCAATCAAGGGCCAGAGGGACCATGATAGTGAAACTCGCACCCCTGCCCTCAAATATCATCCTGATTTTATTACATCTTGGGTAAAGTATTAATGTACTGAGCACATTTACAAACTTTTACATATTTATAGCCAAATTATTTTCTCATGAACCAATTGGTCAGCTCAACCTGATGCACACATTCTCGGTGCATCCTATACATTTGCCTGTTCATGATCCAAATGTTGTCTCTTTAAAATGTGGCAGTTCCCTTTATCCCTGTCATATGGCCCCTGTAGCCAACACAGCTACAGTATGGGGTTGTATGCCCTCTGCAGCCTACAACTACAGCTTGAATAAACAAGTGTTTCCTTTTTTTGCCATATGGCCAGCCATCATCCTCTGTCTTTGTCATTTTTGGTGATTATGGAGGAAGGGCTTTCTCCAACCAGAGCCCCTCTCTAGCGGCCTTTATGGCATGATTCAAATTTCATTTATTAACAGGCTTCTCTTTGAAAATGTTGAGGGTACTTTCACTGATATCTTGTTGTCCTTATCTGCTACCCTTTTCCCCTGTATTATTCACTTAAACTGGGACTTGGTCCCTTTCCTATTGTGGAAACCTTGCTCACAGGCAATCATGCTGGCATTTTGCCAAATCATTTTGGTTCACAGTGGCTGTTTATTTTGGCTGAATGATTCCTCATTTGGATACCAATGCTGTGTGTTGATTTTAATGAATGATGCTTAGATGCCTATCCACAAGTGACTCAGAAATGAGTTAAATAAATATATTAATTAAAAAAAATCATAGTATCATTCACTCTTTATTGAAAATGGTTTGTACTTAAAGGCTATATGAGAAAACCTATTTCTATATTACATTGTCCCAGAGCTGCCTTCCTCATTATAGCTCCTTTTTTGTATTCCTTCCTTTCATTTTTTAATGTTTTCCCTTCCATCATTACCTCCTTTCTACTCCTTGTTGCTAAAAAGGAATAGGCAAGAAGGATATACAGTTTTCAGAAGCAAACAGACCTGGGAGAAAAGAATTTTTACAGGTCAGCAGAGTTAAACAGAGACTGACTGTGTTGTACAAAAAAATAGTAAGAAAATCATTAATCAGAAATAGCAACATTTAACTTAAGTGAATTGTACAATAATGTTCACTACCTGAAATTCACTTGGTGTCATTCTTTTTCTTTCTACTTTCATGCCAGCAGTACAATCAGACTTCTCAAGTATAACAGATTTTTGTCATCTAAAATTCTCCTCATGGCTTAGAGCCATCCATCTCGAGGTTAAGAAAATAATCCAAAGCATCCTGAAAGAATTGGTCCAAAAAGCACCTGAAACAAGAGCATGGAAACTACAGTAGGTAAAATACATTATATGTAAAAATGGGCACTCAAAATAGTCTATATTATCTGACCATCAGTAAACAAGTTTGATATATGCACCTTTTTGTAAGAATGGAAAGCAAAGAAAATTACTCATACCACAACTGCATGCAAAGTTTCTCACTGTCAATTACCTTTTCTAAGGCCTTGTCTACACTTGCAAGTTGCAGCGCTGGTGAGGGGGTTACAGCGCTGCAACTTAGCAGGTGTCTACACTTAAAAGCTCAGCCAGCGCTGCAACTCCCTGTTTGCAGCGCTGGCTGTACACCTG